>NC_053112.1:32137582-32341160 GCF_010015445.1 Perca fluviatilis
CTTTCCCAGGACAGCCAAGGAAACGTGCCAATTACTGCCAATTGTTGGCCTGTGGTTGAGATGTGGACAGTTGTCCGCATGGAATAAGAGTGAAGGCCTGGCAAACACTCCTGCTGATGCTGATAGCATGCAACAGCAGTATAATATTGTACTGTTAGCCCACAAACTTTCATAAAACAAGCTATTACTGTCCTTTTTAATAAATTCTGTTTGACTTAGCATGGGGATTCTGTGAAAAACTCAAAGATTATTAAATACAATCCTTCCAACACCTGCAGCCATGTGGAATTTGAGTAGCTATCTCAATCCAGGCACCTTTAACACCACCGGAAAAAGACTTTTTAACAGCCCAAATATAGCCCATGTTTAGTGGAGCCAGCAGACCATTATGGGGGTCCTTTCGTCGGAAGTTGAACATATACTACTTCATCTATTATCCATCAGCTGCTCGTCATGGTATAGTTCAGGGCTGGAGCACAACCTCTCCTAGCAGTCAGACAGAAGCAGAGAATCGCAGGCCTTTACAACTCCGCTCACCCACAGCTCATAACAAGGAAGCCAGAAAGTGTAGCAGAGAGGAGGGAAAACAGTCATAATTCTTGTTCAACTAAAAATCACTATAATGCTCTTTAATTGTGTAGGCAAAAATCTTTTCAAAAGAGCATGGTAATTTTACCCTGTTAAATTATTCAGCGCACATTAATAACGGTCGGGGCCAGGGTGGATGAGAGCGGCTGTTTTAGGAGTGATGAGCTGCCGGAGCTGGGAGACAGGATCTCACTAAGGCAGTTTTAAGCCTTGTTTTAAAGTTACATTTTCAAGTAAACGACATTAAAAAAAATGACCTGGGGTAACCCTGAAATGTACTGGGACTGGATGTTGGTGCAGGGCCTTAAATACACTAATAAAAGACGTATTTATGTGGAACTACTTCCCAGTGAGAAGGTTGATATGAAGCAAAATTGATCATTTATTAACAACCGATGAATATCTTTGCTTCATTTGTTAATTGGCAGCATGTTTTAACCAACACAATTATGCTCAGCTTCAAGAACACCTTAGAGAAAGGCCTGTGTTAGGATTGGTAGGCATTCCTTTGTCTAAAATCAGGATATACAGTGAGCAGAAATTATAGAAAAGATAAGGCCTTGGAAAAGCAAGGCAATCAAGAATTATGTATTAAAAGCCAAAAACAAATAAAACCTCAAAATAGTGCTTTTTTGTTCATCTGTGCACTTCAAACAGTGAGAGTCATAGTAGAATAACAGATACAAGAAGAAAAGGTCACAACCAAGATCTGATGAAGGGCAGTATTCACTATAGGCTTTAAGGGATTCCAGCCAGCAGATAGCACATTCAAGAGAGCGATGAAAATGAAAATTTGCATGAACCATGCACCAGCAAAGGTAATATACATAATTGGGGGAAGGGGTGGCGGGGTGTGAGAGGGGGGGATCTCCATCAAATACGGACATGAAGCAACACTTTCTATACTTAATAATTAATACAATACAGTGTGCACACACACACACACACACACATTGCATGGGATGCATATCATCCATCCGTTGAACAATGACTTTTAAGTGCACTAGAACATAGTGAGCCTGACAAAATATGCACAAATGTGCGCAAGATGAAATACGCCTCTTCCCCACATAAAGATGAAAAAAGGCAACAAATGCCTTCCCAAGGCAGAGAGAGCTTAACTATTTCTTTTCAGTTCAAAGTCAGGGCTCTACTCTAAATATTTGTGTATTAAACATAACACATAAGATGGAATAAATGGAGGGCCTCTAAAATAAGTGCAGGGCCTGCAGGAGAAAACAACATGGAACTGCAATGCTTCTTAATGTCAGTGTGCCTAACCCAAACAACCACGGTGAAAAACAAGCCAAGGCTTCAAATCTTGTAGAAAGTATGAATCAGTGTGAGTCAGATGCTTAGTGGCTACGATTTGTAAATGTACAGGGAATGCTGGTGTAACTGGCCTGGTCTTTACAGATTAAGTATCCCCTACTCAGTTTTAGGACAAAATTTAAGAGAAAAGAATGAGCCAAGAAATAAATAGCTAATTACGTTTACACCTCAGTTGAATCAGTTCAACGTCAACACTTATAGCTTTCGAGGTATGCATCAAGGGCCAGTCTAAGGAGGCACCATGCAGCATGATTAAATCTAAATACGCTGACTCTTACACTGTTTGTTTGTTTATTGGGGAAAGTCAGGGGGTGTTCTGAGCCTCAGAACTGCATTTAAAGCTGATCTGGCTCCTTTAGACAGTGCTGCATCCGACTTCCTGTTGTCGACTCGCAGTTGCCACGAAAAAATTGCTGCTGCAGCCTTAGACAACCTACAGCACTTTGTATGCCGAAAGAAAAGAGTTAATTAGAAATACAAATTCTCCCAGATTGTTATTAATGGGAACTGTAGAGTAAGCAACACATATTTTGTGCCCATAAGTAATTCTCAGGTATCTTTGATCTGTGGCCCACAGCGGATGCTGCTGCGTGCCGCTGTCTGGCTTCTGGGACTCTGCCAGCGCCAGACATCTGGCTACTTTGTTATCATTGGCTGATCTGCTCCCGGGAGGCCAATCTTGTGACACCAGGCAGAGAGTGTCCTGGCAAGGAAAATTATCAGCACATTTTGAGTGGATTAGAGTTCCAAAGTGGTCTTCAAATCTCTACAGGGGTCTGGTGAGCCATGCTCTACTGGGGGTTCCTCAGGGCTCTGTTTTGACAACACTGTTGATTTGAAAGGCAGCGAGGGTATAGCTCCTACTGTTGCATCACAGATTTCAGGCAACATCTTAGGAAGTGAAAAAAAGCCCCCCAATTATGATCTGTCAGATGTAGAAGAGGAAAAATGCACCAAAGACTTCCCTTGATTAGTGTGGAGATTCTGAGCAGCAGCAAATGTCTGTACTAGAGTGCTGTATGTCGTTTATACTCTGGTGTCATATCTGGCAAAAATGTATTAAGTCTGCATTTGTTTTTTACTGACTAATGCAGTTTTGTTGTTCTTCAAATTCTGCAGCTATGGAATTTTCTGTCACGTTCATAATACCTTTGCCTTGAGCTTTTTTTTTTTTTTTAACTCTAAGGAAGTTAAATATGACTCCATCTCAAAGGTTGTGTCTGACAATCCGTCATACAAAACACTTGTTTAGAGGTCAAAGAAGAGAATGCTGCCTAAGCACTGGCTTAGTGGAGGGAAAAAAAGCCATGATGTGACAATCTGAACCTTATTCACAGGATTGATTGAGGTATCGTGTCTTCTCCCTTTTTTCTCTTGGCGTTTCCATTTGTGAATACAAAGCTGCGGTGACCCATAAATATTACATGGTGTGGAGATGCAAAGCAGGAATTAATGACTGGGGTGTGTGTGTGAGAGAGCGTGTGTATGGCAGGTCCCTATGGGATTCTGCTTAGACAGGCGGGCATGGAGAGGGTGTGGTCTCGCTCTCGCTCTCTGTGTCTCTCTCACGTGCACGCACGCACACACGCACGCACACACACACACACACACACACACACACACACACTGCATTTTTCTCTCCACATCTCCACTGGGTTGCATGATTTTTGGCCTGTGTGCTAACCTGTCTGTCAGGGACTCTGTGGTCAACACCGTTCAGCATTGTTTTCACTCAGTTACTCAATAAACTCTCACCAGTTATTCTGCACAGAAAGGACACAGGCTGCAAAAGAATTTTGGATTAGAAATAATTAGTTCTGAAATTTCTTGGTCAATCAATTATTCAATTAACAAAACACTTTGACAACTTATAATTATTCAAGGCATTTAAAAAACAAGGCTGGTTTTCCATATGTTATGACATTTTATGAAAATCTGTTGATCAGAAAAATAATTAAGAGGCAAACTGATAATGAAAAGCAATCGTTAGCTGAAGACCTGGTGTTGACTACTACAATTCCACGGCGCAAAGTTCTGACATCTAACGTGTCTCGTAAGCAACTTTGTCTCTCTCTCTTAAAGATGAATAAGCGAATTAAAAGATTAGCTGATTTGATTTGAACTATTTTGATAATTTGATTAATCCGGTAAGTATTTTTTCAAGTACAAATGCCAAACATTGTCCAGTTCCAGCTTTTCAATTATGAGGATTTGCTGCATTTCTTTGTCTTATGTGATACTAAACTGAGTATTTTTTACTTTTGGCGGTTGTGTGTAAAAAAACAAGCTATCTGAAGACATCACATTGGGCTTTAAGACATTTTTAAGGGCATGTTTCACTCAAAAATAGAACTGGCAGTTCAATTGATATTGAATGAATGAATGAACGAAGACATTTATTTCAGACATGTCAAAAATAAACAAAGCAAAACATTCAATAAACAATAAGAAACATTAGCCAACATAGACATGTCTGAAAAGGAGTAGGAAGAAGTATTTTAATCATACCCCTTTTCCATAACTCAGCAATTAATTAATAATAATTAATTAATAATAAATAAACATATATATTTTTTAAATAGTCATTAGTTGCAGCCCCGCTCTCTCTCTGTCATGCACAAACATGCATACTATATGTTAATTTGTTCTCAAAAAGCTCG
The DNA here is from genome assembly GCF_010015445.1 of Perca fluviatilis. Classification (NCBI taxonomy): domain Eukaryota; kingdom Metazoa; phylum Chordata; class Actinopteri; order Perciformes; family Percidae; genus Perca; species Perca fluviatilis. The sequence continues at coordinate 32,142,163 of NC_053112.1, forward strand.
TGATACAACATGAACAGTTTGGACAGCATGAACCAAGTTGTGGACCGAGCTGGGACTGCATTCCAAACACTGTCATTAAAAACAAAGCTGTGATCAGGGCACGGTGATGACAAAGTAGTTGTTTGAGGTTACAAAAAAGAGAGACTGAAAGAAAGAGAGAGAAAGGGAGAGCCTGAGATCGGCTTTTCCTCTCTGCTTAGCGAGATGAATCGTTTGAGGAGGGGCCACTTGACACCTGTCACCTAACCAGCCAGGCACAATTACCTCCAGGGGGAGGACGCGGGACTTGCTAGGGAGTTGTGCATAGCTCCCAGTGAAATAGACGAGCGTTTGAAGATCATTAGTGTTACAGGCCCTGTCTTCGTGGCCCTGTCCAACCTCCTGAATGGCTTGCTTTGATCACCGCCCTGCGTTTTTGTCAATAGTATGGGTACACCGCATAAATTATAAAGTTATACACACAAAGTCAGCAGGTAATATGCCACATTCAATTTCTGTTTTGGCCACAGATGGGGCAGCTGATTGCAGGTAATGAGCGACATCACCGCCCTGCAGCAAATAATGTGCGGTGGCCGAGCTTTCGTGTTGCTATCATGTTCAGGCCAATGGCCTCGCAGAGTGGCACTCACATGTTTCAAGTACAACAAAAATGAAAAGAATTTATTGTGAAGCTGTTTAGAAAAGATCCTCGTCTTGTCTAAATGTTCATTCAGTATTCTGAGATTAAGAAATTAGGCTAATGTCACTGTTATTTATATGATCTGTGTATTTCTAAAAAAAACAGAACGTAAGACTTGTTTTGGTTGACTAAAAGCATCTTTTACAGGTTGACAGTGCAAGGCAGGTGAATGTGACAATTTGTAAATAATCTGAGGCTGTTAAAGAGGAGGTTACACTGGTAATGTTTTTAAGCCTTTAAATAAAATATAACCTACTGTAAATTTGGAGTTGTGCTAAATAATAAATGCTGCATATTTTGCACATATAGGTAGAACTCTTCAAAAATGTATGCAAACATAAAATGTACTTAGTTTAACTGATTCAAAATTCGAAATTTAGAGAGCATGAACTAAAACATTCTTATAGTATAATGTGTAGGTTGAAGGATAGTTCAAGATTAACAATATTGAAGATTTCACAGATGAAATTTTGATATATCACAATACCGCGCAGCTGCAGCACCGTGCCCTCTTACGTATTGCGTTTGGCAGTGCACTGCAGTGGTTTCAGTGTAGAAAAATGATCATTATAGCTGATGAGGCGAGGGCTTGGAATGATGACAGTGTGACAGCAGAGAGCTTTTTAATTTGTCGGATCAGATTGTGACATGCTCCATCACAGGACGGAGGAAATCTTTTCATTTGTGCAGAAGAAAGGGGGAGAGGAGGTCAATTAGCATCAACTATTAGACAACCCAGTGACAAGCAATATATTACCACGTGGGACAGTCAAACTAATGAGAGAGGGAGAAGAAATGTTCTTTCAGGTTGGACAGAATTCTGCAATCATCCTGCTACATTAATCACTTGTACAGCACTTGATTTACGCATTCTTTATAGTCGCACGCTCTGAGGTGTAACTTCACATATACGCTGCATTCCTCGTCATCGTTTGTTGTCATATGAGGTCAGCTTTACTCAAAGGAACGTCTGTCGTGTCAAACGTTATCCTACAGAAACCGTGCTCATCAGCTGCAAGCGCTTTACACTAATCCATGCTTTACTATGCAGTTACAATTTTACAGTTTTAATCCTGTCATTCAAGGTTGATCAGTCAAATCTAGAGGATATTTTTTTATCATATGTGACCACATTGTTTTAAAGATCACAAAGGCGTCCACCGATATGATCTTTGCCAAAAGCAGCAACACGGAGAGGATCTCATTTTATCAGAAGAGACAATCTCAAAGCAAGTCATTTTTTTCTTCCTTTGCCAGGCAGGCTTTATTTGACTGGCTGTCAGGTATAACGCGCCTCTCTCGATATTGATCTGAAGTACCTAAAGGTATGTGACATCATTATGAGGCTTGACCTTATCATCTGCTGCCCTGCAGCCAATAGGCAGGGATGGGCCAGAATCTAATGCTTCCCCCCCCAAAGATTGGTACCTGGTACGTAATAGGGAAATTGGTGGTGATATTATTTGTTTTCCTGACCTCATGGCACACCTCACTCTCAAGGCCTCTAATCAGTCATGGCCTGAGGTTGGCTTCACTACTAGACCAGGTTAGCTGGCTTTGCTGTTGGTTATCATACTGTAGTCCACATAAGAGATGATATTGGCCATAATGCTATGGAGAAATATGGACACATTGTCTTTGTCTAGTCAGCGACAACCGAACTGAGATGATCAACACTATCACTAAACTCAATGCTGATATTGGGTTACAGTTAGGTTAAATGAATGGTTACAAACTAAAACACACTGTGAACTAATCAATATGTTTGTATTAATAATGGATAAATGACTGTGTAATTCTTTCAGCTCATAATTTTTGGTTTGACAGCAAGCAACTTTACTGTTTTGGTTCACTGCTCTCATCAGCATCATTAGCAGCAAGCAGCGTTTTTTTTTTTGCGTGATACCTCTGATAATCCCACTGTACGCTTCCTGCCGAGGGCCAAATGACAAACAGACAAAGCTAGTGACTAACTGGTGGGACAGTGGTGCATTTAGCCCAACGTTTTCCTCAGGAGTTGGGGGAGACCAAAGCAGAGTTACCGTTAAACTAGAAAGTGCACACAGTAGAATGCAGAGCTCCGCCAGGTGTATCTCCCTCTCCTCTCCCTGACAAAGAAGAGTTGAATCTCACTCAGTTGTCCTTCCCGGCTCCCTCAAAGTCTTTCACATGGGGAGCGATTGACGCACCTAGTAATTCATTTTCAATGAGAGGTGAGCTGGCAGGTAGGGGGATGCGGGTAATCTGACAGGTGGAGTGGCAAGCGGGCCCCAATCCCGTGCTGTTATAAACAGTCATCAGGACATAAACAAGACATGGTTTTATTGAGTAACGTTAAACTTAAAATAGGCTATAGAATTCTGACTATGCTAATTTAGCTAATTTTAGCTTTCAACAATAACAGTCTTTGGTTAGAAAAGACTAAAATTGCCACCTTTTGTTATAAATCCACCTTTGAATAGGGATATATATGTTACCACAGCCAACTAATGTCATTCAGTTGTACCGGCAGGGATACAGTAGTGCACAGAAGCCCCATGGTTACAACGCATTGAGTACCTCGCGTTCACTCATGAAGCGCTTTAGCATAACATATCGGGATAGAATTAATCTGCAGATGCTCCAGTTCAAAATAAGACCAAACTTTTCTATGGATGTCATTACAAAGTTAAAAATGTGACCTGCAACAGATTTGTTTTTAGCCTAGCTGATTGCTGGAAATGCCTTTCAATACTGAAGCAGTTGTTGATCCACCAGCCAGTTAAGAGGAGTCAGCAATCAATGATGGTATAAAACAGAGAAGTCATTAAAATATTGTAAATCAAATATTGATATATCAAATATTGTACATCACACCAAACACGAGAGGTCCTTGAGCATACAGTCATAAATGTGCACAAAAAATAATAGGTTGATGGGTCCAGTAGAAGGCGAGATTGGACTAGATCAGACAGATACAAACATGCACGCACACACACACACACACACACACACACACACACGCAAACTCATTATGAGATAATGAAAAGTGAATATTGGACTTATATTTGTCAGGTTGACACAAACAGGACTCCAAATCAATACTAAAATTGCTCATGTGTAAACAGGCTACTGTTTGCTAACACGTTTGCCATATAACTTTATAAGGTGGTAAGATGTCATCTTGTTCCACTGCCCCCTAGTGGCCAAAACATAAAATCTAATATGCGGCTTTAAGATTAAGGAAAAGATCACAGTTAGGGATTTTAAAAAAGACACCATTAATTGTTGGACTGTAAAAGACGCACAAACTCTGTCCTACTGCATGAAGATGGGATTCGCTTTACGCAGAGGTGATAAGATTAAACTTTCATGAAGCAATTTTATGGCTGCAAATTGTGACATAAGGTGTGTTGTTTGATTATTTGGATTATTATGTGTTGTTAGATTATTGCACGTTCTACGCCTTTTCAATTGTGTTTTGTTATTATCAAATGAATTGTTATTTTATCACAAAAGAGGCCTTATTGGCAATATGCCATCATAATCTGCCTCAAACATTTCAGGTCTTATTTTAGGAAAAGTGGCTCTCAGAAAATGTCACAGACAAACAAGCAGGTCTGTATAAACCTATAATAAGTAATTAGAATATCCTGAGAGCTGTTGATGCTTTTATTTAGCCCCGCGCAGAGATCAAATAGAAAACGTCTCACAGTTTGTATACCAGCCGAGCTGCAATTCAAGTGCAGTTTTTTGAAACCTCTTTCATTATCTCAAGTGGTGAGCCACTTGTTCCCTCTGAGAGCTACAGTACAGTGTGTGACATTTAGTAAATCCTGAAGGCTTCTACCTTTAGCTGAATGCATTTAAACAACACATTAAAGCCACAATGTTCCTTGCGGAACCTGTCACATTTCCCAGGTAAAGCAGATGAATAAATAAAGCACCGCTCTTAGTGGCTAACCCCCCCCCACCCCCATTCTTTGTGCGATTTGCTGTTGCCTTGAGTTAGATCCTGATCTCTTTGTAGACCCTCTCCCAACAAGCATTGACCTTCTGCTCCGACATGTAAAGAGCTCCACCAGATCAGAAAAGGGAGGGGGAAGTTGTGAATAAAGGCATCACCACTGCGAGCAGCCAAGAGACTTCATCCACTTCACTCTACACTTCTCTCCCTCTCCTCTCAGTGTAGCTTTAGCTCTGTGTTCAGTCTAGGAGCGGAGATACCTTGTTGGCGGCACAAAGGAGCGGCTCTGTAATAAAAACAGCTGTCTCTGGTGGTCTCGGTGTAATTGGGATTGTTAACGTGGAGAGCTCCTGAGGGAGGCTGAGAAGAGTATGTCTTTGTGTAAAGCACACAGACACCTCTGCAGCACGCCTTGATTCGGATGTAAGCAAGAGAGCGAGGAGGAAAAAAAGCAAACAAGTCACCTGAGTTATATCAAGCCCTGCTGCATGTGCTCTCTCCATTTTACTTGGGCTTTTCTTTTATTTTTAGACAGTGCCGATTTATATGTAGTAAAGCGCCTTGAAGTGAGAGAAGTCTTTTCTTGCACAATTCTACTGAGGGTTTATGTTTATAAAGGCAAGGAATGACTGCACCTTCCAGCGTTGAGACAAGTCTGTATGTGTGATAGCAACATTCCCTCCAATTACTGGATCAGTGTGATGGCACAAATTGAGGCCAAGATATTTTAAACTGAAAGGGCATTTAGCTGATGGCACAGAAACATTTTAAAAAAGTGACAACAAAAGCAGCCCGATCTTAAGAGTGTGGGATGTTTCTCATTTAGGGGTCCTTTTTATAGGCTTTATTAAAATATTTGTTACATAGTCAAATAATTCTGAAATCCTGTTATGATCCCTGTGGTCGCTTTTCTCAATTCAATCTTGTCATAAATTATATTCATGTATCTGTTTTTGCTAATAAATCATTTAAGATAAACGTTTAAAATAAGCATAGAAGGCGCTATCACAGCCCATATAAGCCAAACAAAATACAAACAAAATTCAAAAAACCTACATTGTATGTTATTTCAAACCATATCAGCCAAATGTATGTGGTTATCCTGAAATATCTAATTGTGTTTGCCATGGCAGACCCTTCAAAAGTGATTCCGTTAACCAGTCTGACAAACTGCCCTCCCTCGAAAGTGAGAAAGCTGTTGGCACAGAAAGTAAAAGCCTTAGGTACGTGAACACACTCAGGAAAGTGTTGAAAATGTACTTCAAAGCCAATTGCTTGGGAGCAGCTCAAGCTGATTTATTTGACTTAAGATATACTTTTTTTTGTGTTTCATTGTGGATGAAAATTTCATACACCAATTTAGAGGTGGTGAAATATAAATGATTTCTTTAAAGTTTCATCATAAATCAGTCTGTCGGTATATGTGAGCAGACACTGATTGCTCCTTGATGTCTCCGGAGCCTGATCTCTGTCTGGAGGTGGCTCCAGCAGCGCCTGTTGTCCCGCTGGGGAGCCAACATATTTCTGCAGCTGGATGGCTCTCTTGCAATGTAAAAAAACTAACTGCTATGCAGCAATACCAACAGTGTTTCTGTCGCAGCCGTGGGATGTCTGCGTGAATCGAAAAGAAAAACGGGAACTGACATCCCGACGCGTATTCAAGAGAACGCGTCGATAGCGCCACGTTAACGCTGTGACATCGGTAGCCCGGATTAAAACGCTTACACACTTGTATTGAAACGCTGCACAGGCTGTGCCCACATACCGGGGCGGCGATGTGTAGCTTATATTTAGGATAACACCATACTTCTTCATATCTCCAAAGAAACGGGAGGATTTGATGTGGAATCCTTAACATTAGCGATTTATACTATTACAACATTTTAGGTGGTTAAGGGGTCAACACATAGATCACCGTCATTGATCACTGCTTCATAACTGCTACAAGATGTGTGTGTGTGTGTGTGTGTGTGTGTGTGTGTGTGTGTGTGTGTGTGTGTGTGTGTGTGTGTGTGTGTGTGTGTGTGTGTGCAGAGAGAGAGAGAGAGAGAGAGAGAGAGAGAGGTGTTTGAAAAATTAAGAGCCGTATAGGAAAAAGAAAACATATCCAAGAGGCATTGTTTGCCATAAGAATATGTTCTAACCTCCGATAGACTTACATCATAACATTTATCTCATCCTATAGACGTGACCGTATTAAACAAATTAGACACCCCTTGTTAATTACAACGTGATTAAATATTTTAATGACGTTACCAATGATGTGGCTTAATTAGAGGAGAGATAAGATAATAGCCTGCTATGACAAGTATATAGATTTGCAATTAAACGGTGCTAATTATTTGAAATATCCACTTTTGTCGTCATTCACGAAGTGCCCCGTTTGCATGCAGAAAGCACCATGCAGAAAACAATACAAAATAATACCAAATATTATAATTTTCTCACAAAGTTTAGTAATTTATTTCTCGTATTTTCTACACGTTTCTTCCAAATTCATACAAGCGGCATAGCAACAAATGAGAAGAAATTGCAGGCGATAATATGAACCATTTGCTAGACCTTAAATTAAGATATAAATAGGCTATAATAATCAGAGCAGTTTCCAATACTATTAGATTTTTTTTTTTTTTTTTTTTTTACAAATTGTATTTTTTACCGTAGGCCTAGGTGTTATAATAAAATCACAGTTATAGCCTATATCTTTGACTTTAAATGATAATAACTTGGATGTATTTCGACCTAAGTCAGTGGTGTGGAGCTGTCCATTGTATTTATCAGAGACGCAATTGTCTGTTTGGCAAAGGTTAAAGTCCATGTTTCAATATTCAACAATAACATATTTTCAGTTGCAATAAATCGTTATTAGAAAAAGTCACGAGGTGTTGGTGGTAAGAAGCAGTCATTTGAAATAAATGCCTTGTCGCAGACTGCCCATGCGCAGAGTCCCCAGCGGCGGCGGCGGCGGCGGCGGTGGTGGTGCTGGTGAGGCTAATGAAGAATAATAAATCATGAAAGGGTTTCTCAGGTACAGCTGAAAAGAGTGTGTGTATGTGAGAGGGTGAGAGACTGGGAGAGCTGTAAAGAGAGAGAGAGAGAGAGAGAGAGAAGTGAGAGAGTGTGTGTGTGTGTGTGTGTGTGTGTGTGTGTGTGTGTGTGTGTGTGTGTGTGTGTGAGAGAGAGAGAGAGAGAGAGAGAGAGAGAGAGAGAGGCGGAGAGAGACTCAGTCTGCCCTTCGCCTCAGAGCAGAGGCAGTTCGGGTCCCCGCAGCATTCAACGAGGTACAGCACAGAGACTGTCACCACCATTACTTCTCACTTACGGTCATTTCAAGACGGAAACCTTTTTCACACAAAAGCCAAACAGGTCAACGAAAGCGGCAATTGTTTGAAACTAGAAGTATTTTGGAAATCCTAAGATACGGAAAGAAACTTTTTTTTTCAAATCGTTCTGGCGTCGTCTATGAGGAGTTCTGCCACAAAAAAACAAATCCAAGGCAAAAAAATATATATATATAATACAAGGTGGAGCCGGCTGCAGGAGAAAAAAAAACAGGTTATTTTTGTTTTTGTTTTGAACAATCGCGCCACAAGTCCACAACGGAAAAGGTATCGGCTGCGCTCAGTTGCATGGCTTGTTGGTGCCTGCGTTATCTCATTTGCCACAAAGACGAGACACCTCCATACCTCCGCTAGCAATAATAAATAGATGTGATAACTTCAGTGTTGGACGACCATCTTCAGCCTACACTTTATTCGACAGTGACTTGAGATTCCCGCGAAGCAATTGGGCTTCAACTCCCGACCGAGGAGGCGGAGTCTTAACTTATTAAAAGGAACTTGCCGAGGCTTGGATCGCCCGCAAATATGATGATGATGTCTCTGAACAGCAAGCAGCCTTTTGCCATGGCTCACGCCAGCTTGCCCGAACCCAAGTACTCGTTGCATTCCTCATCCTCCAATTCCAATGCACCCTCATCGTCCTGCTCGTCCTCCCGACACAGCAACACCATCATCAGCAGCAGCGGCAGCAGCTCGGAGGCTATGCGCAGAGCCTGTCTCCCAACCCCACCGGTACGTATTCTGCATAATCACTGCTTAAAGGCACATTTTGACAGCCCACTTTTTTTTTTTTTTGCTTGATGTTTTTTTCATGTCTGCACAGCAAATCACCCAACACCTCCATATTTTTTTTTTCTTCCTCTGCTCAACTTATGTATTCAGTCGGCTTTGCCTTGCGTATTAATTTTTATGACCTGGGATGTTGCATGTGTCTTGTTTTGTGTGCTCCTTTTTTTTTTGGATTTCTTTTTTTTTTCACATTCTGGAAATGTTTTAAACCGAGGAGTGGAGGGAGAATTCCCTGCTGACGGCTATGTGTGCATTCTATTTGCAATTGCAGAGCAATATATTCGGAGGCTTGGATGAGAGTTTGTTGGCCCGGGCTGAAGCTCTAGCGGCGGTGGATATAGTCTCGCAGACCAAGAGCCACCACCACCCTCCACATCACAGTCCCTTCAAGCCGGACGCAACCTACCACACCATGAACACTCTCCCCTGCACCTCGTCTTCCTCCTCCTCCTCCTCGGTGCCTATTTCTCATCCGTCCGCCTTGTCCGGACACCACCATCACCACCACCATCACCACCATCACCAGCCTCACCAGGCACTGGAGGGGGACCTGCTGGACCACATCACCCCGGGACTGACACTAGGAGCCATGGCAGGGCCGGATGGCTCGGTGGTTTCCACGGCTGCGCACCCTGCCCACATGGCGGGCATGAACCACATGCACCAGGCAGCCATCAACATGGCTCACGCCCACGGGCTACAACAGCACATGGGCATGAGCGACGTGGACGCCGATCCAAGGGACTTGGAAGCCTTCGCAGAGAGGTTTAAGCAGAGACGGATCAAACTCGGGGTTACCCAGGCGGATGTAGGGTCAGCTTTAGCCAGCCTGAAGATTCCTGGGGTGGGCTCCCTCAGCCAGAGCACCATCTGCCGATTCGAGTCCCTCACGCTCTCTCACAACAACATGATTGCTTTGAAGCCCATCCTGCAAGCTTGGCTAGAAGAAGCCGAGAAATCACACAGGGAGAAACTTAATAAACCCGAGTTGTTCAACGGCGCGGAGAAGAAGAGGAAGCGCACGTCGATAGCCGCGCCAGAGAAGAGATCACTGGAGGCCTATTTTGCCATTCAGCCGCGTCCCTCCTCGGAGAAAATCGCAGCAATCGCAGAGAAGCTGGACCTGAAAAAGAACGTGGTGCGGGTCTGGTTTTGCAACCAGCGACAGAAACAGAAACGAATGAAATACTCTGCATGCGTCTAAAATCGCTTTAAACCACCGCCCACTAAAAGACTCGGGACTGTTTAGAGACGATTTGTATCATATTTCCTATCTCACACCGTTTTTTCAATCATCGATGACTTTGTGCTTTGAACTTCGAAAAATTCCTAAAAAATTGAACAATGACTGAAAAAAGCAAACACCCACAGTCACGTCTTTTACTCGCTGAGGGGGAGACGTGGAGTCAAGTAAAGCACCGTTTGACAGAGCAAGTAAGACACCACTGTTTCCACAATTACTATGCTTCACCTTTTTTTTTTATGTCAACGCAGTATGACTTACAGGACTCTATGCTTTCGTTTTTATTTATGATTAATTTCAAATGAGGACTATAGTTTGCGTTAGCAGAAATAGCCCCACTGAAAATAGCGGTTGTTATTTACACACAACGGGGCTAGTTGAACTCAAAGCACTTGGTTGACTATTGGTGTTTATGTTTTTGGCTTACAGGATGAGCTACATTATCCCTCCGAGTTTATGACGATGCAGTCTGACATTTATTCAGGGTCCATGAGGGGATTAAGAGGATAACACACTCCATGGTCTTGGAAGCTAATAGTACATTACTGCCAAATAACCCTCTGTAAATTAATAATTTACTTGTCACACACTTCATTTTGTGTCTAAATGTGTAATTAATTCCACTTATTTTGTTACCATGTGTGATCAAAGTCAGGGATCTATTTTGAAGATACCCGGGATTTGGGTTAAGGTAGGGTTGTTTATTATTAGGCCTCAGTATGTGGAAATATCGAAATAGGGACTCACGTGCGGATTTCACAGAACCTCGCTATTAAAAATAATATGATTTCCTGCCGGCTGCAATAAGTTTACAATCCAGCGTGGGCCGGTATCTTATGAACTATTTATTGAGTGAGGTCATGTTTACTTCATTATATATTTATTGGGATTCCCCCCCTCCTCGTTTTGCTTGAGAAAATCACATTCTGACAGCAAGTTAAGCGTGTTGTCCTGGTTTAAAGGGAAACGACTGTGAAATATACAGTTACAAATTTTAGTTTACGATTTCTCACATTTGAGATGGTACAATCGAGATATATATGAGATAGTATTCTCTTTTTAAATTATTTTATGTATGTTTTCTGCTATTTATTTGTATAAATATACGCGCATCATTATGAAGTCGTTGCTTGTTAAAATCACCTTGTTTAAGTAATGTTTTTTCTTGAAGACAAAAGAAACAGCTTCATGGAAGTATACGTGTACAATGTAAATATTTCATTGGAACCAGTCGATGCACATAAATATATCCGTACAGGTTTTTGCTGTATTGCTGTTTTAGCTGAGGTAACTTATTTCTGTAATGTATGTTGCTTTTTGGTTCCTGGTTAAATAATTCTATTAATTTATTACATCCATGTAATTTTAATTTATTTAATTATTGAACTGCAATATGTGTTTCATTAAAGAACTAACTTTAACATTTAATTGGACGTTTTCCATGACTACACTGTGTAATGTCGCTCATCCAGACATTAATATACTTTTATTTATTCATCTATTTATTTATTGATGAGGAGGCTGGAAACGGTTTAGCTGTGGGCTGCACAGCTTTGAAAAGGCATTTTGTGGATTCTTTAGGATTATTTGACTACAAATGTTGCCATTTCTTTTTAAAGATAACGTGAGTTTACCGTTACCAAAAGGTGTCAGGTTTGATTTTGCAAACTGCCACAGTGCCCATGGGCAAGACACCACCACCAGCCCACCCCCACCCTATACCCAATCTGTTCTCCCACTACCTAGGTAATATTAGGGATGAATAACTGACATGATAATGTAATTAGAAACAGCTATTTGGCCTCAGCATCGTCTTCCTCCAGGCCTGATCATAAAGCAGGCCTTCAGGAGCCCCTTTTTCTCTATATTCCATCAATGTTAAAGACACACGTGGCTTCTCCACCGACTTGCTGCCAGCTTATGCGACTCACTGTTGCCTTACCTGAGAGCAAATGCTAATATTCTATTAGAGTCTAATCAGGGGGTCTATGGAGAGCTGGATGGGTCCCTGGAGCGCAGACTTGCCAGATGTCAGCCCGCCAGAAAAACAGCTCGCCTGCCAACGTGCCCGTCTCTATTTAAATACACACTCAAACATGCTTCGCTCGTGCATGGGGGCACGCAGGCTTTGAAGCAAAAGCTTTGGTTCGAAGTTATGGTTCGATATGAGTAGGAGGAGGGTTAAAAAAGAAGAAGAGAGGAGCATTTTGAATGTCATGTCCATAGCAGGGTTGCTGGCTTCAGGGCTGGCTGGCTGGCTTGTTGAGCGCTGAGCAAGCGTTTCAGCACCATGGACAGATACCTGAGAGGCTGCACGAGCCAAACATTAGCATTAGCATTAGAAACCTGTCTTCCACTATTACACTGATTATTTACAACACCTGGAATACATTTGCATTAGATTATTTTTGTGGATCATTTCAAATTGATCATAGGAGTTCATTTTATAGGAAGAAGAAAGGTGATTTTTGCAAAAAAAAATATTGATTCTAAAAAAAAAACAACATTTAATCAATAGTCAAAAATTTGTTTGCAACAACAGTTTTTACCCTCTGTCAAGTGTTTTCATATTTGTATGACCATACAAATACTAAAATATATAGGCTTTTCTAAAAGTGTCACATGGCGAGACAATCAATTCATTTTCACCAAATTTTTTTTTTTTAAATATTATTCTTTATTCTAATATATAAATACTTTAATTAATTACACGTGACATATATATCTCTCCTCAATATTCATCCAACAAAATAATTTTAATAAAATGACTAAAAACTGGAAAGACAACGCCTTCATAACATTGATCCATAAACCAAACATGTTCAACCGCCATCCTTGTGACAAATTAAGAGTATCAAAACGAGCCTTATTAATGAGACAGCGATGATGGTTCATCAATTAAAAGATGCTCCTGGTGAGTGCTTCTAATTTCCCCTAAATGAGCCATTCACTTAATACGTTAATAAGAGCGAATTATTAAATTACACATCGAATTATGAAAACCAGATAATTATGAAGAGCGAGTTAAGTAGTCATTAGCTATCCCTGTTAATTACCGCTGGTCAGGGAGGGCTGCCGAGTGAGTGTCTCATCGGGAATTGAAATTAACTTTATGCAGTGAGCCACGCTGCTGCTTGACAAGCCGGAGCTGTGCGCGCGCGCACACACACACACACACACACACACACACACACACACACACACACACACACACACACACACACACACACACACACACACACACAGAGCGACAGACAGACAAATAGACAGGCAAACAGGCATGCTTCTCAACCAGACTGTTACCTGCTTTCACTTTCTCATATTGGGAGAAAATCGATCTGGATTCTTTGATAGCGAATCAATTTGGCCCCAGCACTGAAAACACACACACACACACACACACACACCAGAAAGGCCTCAGCATCACAATGAAAAAAAAAAATCGAAGGTCTATTTTGTATATGTTAAATATGTGAAACAAACAGTTTACCTTAAAGCCACAGACACATCGGTGCTACATACATTGAAAGGTACATAGAGCACGTCACAGTGGGAGCTTTCTACAAAACGAAAAGGGCAGTGCTGTTTCCTTTTGTTATAATTACGCCCTCTGTTTTATTTTTCTCTTTCCCCTGAACATTTCCCCCCTTTCACAGGGATACTGATGAAAATTTAATGAGGCCAGGGACTGTCGGAGCTCCGCCTGGGGACCCGAGAGTAGAATATTTTAACTGTACATTTACGCCAAGTGTCTGCCTTCAAAGACGCGACTGCTCTCGCATTAGAAGAAGTGTAAGCCATGAATTGAACGCGCTACGCACTATATAACCCTTTATTTATCATCTGTTGACTCTTTTGCACCGCCAAAATATTGTGCAACACCCGTCAGATGGCTGCTTGAACGTTAACCGCCGATCGCCATTTGATACTGTCGCCAATCAGTTGTTGTTAATGCAATATTAATCAGCCATCAATGGTCGTTAGTTTGTTAAGTGTTTTTCAGAAACTAATCGATGGAGCAGCATCGGATGGCTGGAAGGATTTTGGTGGGATACTTTTTGATCTAGGATGGCATGCAAAAGGAGGCAAAGCACTGTGACTGCCAATGAAACAGCTCTCTTTCTCTCTCTCTCTCTCTCTCTCTCTCTCTCTCTCTCTCATAAACGCACGCGCACACACGTACCAACCACGTGCACACTCATAAACAGACGAGTTTAATGCCAGGGGTAGGCATACTTTTTGTTCAGATACAGTAGGCATATGTTCCATTTTACCAATGAAAAACATCCAACAATTCTTGCTTTTTATGCTGATTGAAGAGTGAATTGTTAATTAAACTACATGAACAGTTACTGTGTTACATAGGCTACAGAAGAAATCCACACCAGCCTGAACTGGTCAAATAAAAGTTTGGTGATTCCGTCGCTACTCATTTAAGACGTGACAACATTATAGGCCTACTTTGAGAAACTCTGAAAATCGAAAATTATGCTGGGTTTCACCAGGCGAGAGATTTCTTTCTGCAATGTGAGAGTAAAAACATGAACGCATTATTAGCCAGAAATAGAACTTATTTACGCGTTTCAGTGGGGGAGGGTGGACGACTATAGTTTTAGGAAAAGGAGTGGGCTATCTAACTTTTAATTTGAAATGTGAAACAGAATAAATGTATGTGCTGCAAACATTGGATACTGTCGAAACGCGCACAGACAAGAATTACTTTCTTATTAAAAATGTATGACATTGACGTATTCAAACGCAGTGCTGCCATTAACATCGCATTTTTTTTTCAACGCAAAGTAATAAAAGGTGCTATTTGTACAGTCTGCATCGAAACAAAACTTTAAGATACCGATAAATTATAATTTACTGAAATTTAGAAATTTTCATTATGAATCAGAAAAAAATGGGATTTGCTAAAAAAAAGAAATAAGTTAATTTAATTCCATTGGAAACGTTCACAGCCTTCATAACTAAAATAGCTCAGGGGCGTATTGGGAGGCTTGGAGGCCACAGTCACCCCTGACATGTGGCTGCCACCAAAATAATGATTTGGATGCATTACCAAAGTTCTACCTTTCCCCCAGAGCTTTTTCATTCATTTTATACATTTGTTATTAATAGGATGATTCTATTAACAAATGTATTCTATTAGAATTATAACGTTTTCAGCATTATAATTCTTGGTTTTGTAGATTGTTCTTTATCGTCCATACAGTTGATGCCATTGTGTAAGTTTGGGGATTTTTATTTTTCAACGTGAATCTAAATGAATATTCAAATGGTTTTGCTAGAGGGGGAATACTGCCTACACCCCTGCTAGACTGTGGCAACACAGCTATCTCCAACATGGCGAGCGTGTTTTGGACTTTATCAAGGACAGATTATGTGTGTTCAGTAAATTTTGCAATTTGGATGCCAGTGGGCTTTATTATTATTTATTATTTTAGTAGATAATAGTAAATCATTCAACATTAAGTCCAGTGCAAAAAATGGGACTGGGAACCCCTTGTGCCGTGAATGACGTCTTATTTTAATATTATGATTATTGTGAAAAATGAAACCGAGAATCAAAATCAGGATTTGGGAATTTGTTTTGGTGCATCAACAAGAAACATAAATATGGACTTGAAAAAATTCCAATGAGAAACAGACCTCTCTCACCGCCACTAATATTATTAAGCTTTTGCAATACTTTTTCTCACAGCTAGGGGAGTGTGAGGAACACCAGTTACATTATTGCCTTTCAAAGAGAAGTATTTGGTAGACATCCTTTTATTAGAATCTAATGAATTTGTCATGTGGCGCTCATGTGTTGTTTAGACCTGTTTAAGTTCAGAAAAGTCAGAAACACCCATGCATAATTAAAACGTTAAAAAGTTTTGCTCTTTCCATGTTAATTGTAGCTTAATGGACCAGACCATTTCAAATCAGAACCAGCAGTTTACTATCCAGAAAGGTAAGACAGTCAACTTTAGAAGAATTTACATCATGAGAACCGAATGCCCATCAAAATAAAATAACTTAAGATCATTTAATCATGTCATTCCCATTTCATTTTACCTTCAAACATTCCATATTCATTAGTTGTTTTATTGTTGTATTGATTAACAGTATTCACTGAAATGTATTGACTGAAAGGTCTTCAAATCATCTTGAGGATCATCTGAATAATAAATATTAAGTTTTTAAGAGGTTTCAGTCCTTCTGTAAATGCCTAAAACAGCGTATACTGTTACAACTTTATGTCACAAAATCACACCGTGCTTTAACGCCAAAAACATGCAGTGTCACAGAAACACGTCCAGTTAAAAGCATAGTTACCTTAAGACTGCTCAGCAAAAACAAGATAAAGCAGAATAATCTTATACCCAGCTTTATCTAGACTATTCTAGAATTCATATGCTTAAAGTGTTTTACAATCGATACAATTAAATTCCCTTGTGAATTGCTTGGTACAAAATTCAAACCCTCTGTCTATTATTATTTGTATGTTAAAGACATTTTCTATTAAAACAAATATACCAATGCAAGTGTCATGTTTACAGCACTATAACATATTCAATTTATATGAATATTCATTTAATCGGAATCTGCAACTTTTTTAAGGAGGATCAAATCAGTGCATTTGTGCTAATTTGTGTAGAAGGAATACACGGGCAATGCACCAGGACCTTTGACATCAGAATGACAGATCTTAATCCGTGGATTCTTCATAATGTGTGTGAATATATAAGCTATTAACTAAATGTGTTCGTCATTTAATTCAGTCACACCATGTGTACTCGGTTATGCATTATGACCTAATGTGTAAATTGATGGCATCAAAGTGCCTTCAGCCATCAAATATTTAACAACATTGGATGGGTGTACACGTTTAGGAACGGCTAGGTCTCCTCCTCGCATTCCCTTTTCTCCTGATTATCCTTTTGCAACCATTGACTGTTCACACTCGCTCGTTCTCAGAGGCGGTTTTGGTGTTCCGAATGAGTAAGTTGTAGACCTCGCAGAGATTGGACCTTAATGAGAAGGTGGTAGAGCTGTCTAGTGGATGTGTGTTCATTGGGTTTTGACAGCCGTGCTCTGTTGCAGATCTATTAATCATACCCACAAGGAGTGCTAGTCTCTCTCTCTCTCTCTTCTGACTCTCTCTCTCCCCCCCTCTCATTCTCTCTCACTCTCTCAGTTTTCAGTTTATACAGAACAGAATCATTTACATAAAGTCCTTAAGGCAAATAACTGTTGGGGGCTCTAATTTATATCTGATCGAAAATTAGCCGTCATTATGCGCACCATTAGCTGCGTCTTTAATGTGCTTCTAAGCACCATTTGTCAAGCAGCTTGTTAATATCCTTCAAGTCTTTAAAGTTGAGAGCTCATTAAAGACTGCTGTGGCTGCTCTAGATGCCATTTCATAAAATTCTGTGGGAAGGGACGAAACATTTAAAAGTGATTTTCTTTTTTTTTTTTTTTTTGCATTGACATTGTCCAACAACAAAAAGATTGAGTGGACGATGTACTGAATGTGCATCCGACTTGCTTTATGTATGATTAGAAACTGAAGGACAATGCACAGTTTTAATGTGAGAAAATGTGGTTCAAATTATACACACTAAATGAATTTAGGCAAAACTTTCAATTGACTAAAGTCTAATTAAATGGTTGCTTACAATATGATCACGTCACCAGAAACATCTATAAAACTGCTTATTATCAGGAAAACCAGTTTTCTTTTTGACCTTGTAAGACTTTGTCGTGAAAACAAACATTTGAAATGCACACAACAGATCAGGCAAATGGCACCGTGCATGTAAACCCTGTACTGAGAAGGCTTTCCATAGTTTTCTTGCCCACAGCCCATAACAGGAGACCCTCACAGGCCCAATCTTTGCCTATGGGTAATGGGAGTTATGCTGCTTTATTATTGGTTAAAACTCCAGTGTCCTTAGTCTTTTTTTTCCCTCCAGTATAACAGATTCCTCCAGGCTAAAGCAATAAAGAGAGTAATTAGAATGCTAAAGACAGATGTAAATAAAGGGAATGAGACAGTGGTGAGGGATGAGGCGTCTAGGTCACACACTCTCATCAAAAACCCAGTTGGTAGCAAATGACACAACGTTCAGTGCCAGCGGCCTGGGGCTACGACTGCAAACCAGAGGACATAATGGACTAAATTATGGCTTCAATGGCTATGCATCTCAAAGCACCAATAAGGACACACACACTCGCACAACACACACACAATCTCAAACGCCAAACACAAACAAAGATCTACAGTATGATCGGATTAAATCTGTCTAAAGCATTACATAATGTATGCACATTATACGGTATATCATATCAAAACAATATGCGATTATTAAGCAGTGTGATTCAGTGGTCCCACCTCCATAGAAACAGTGTTAACTGACTGCCTTGTTGATGGCCCCCATTAATAATCCATGGAGGTTATGGTCAAGCATTTTTGAAGCTGCTGTCCAGCAATGTACTTTTTCTTAAATGAATCCCCAATTGCTCTCACAGTTTGAGGCCTAAACTTGTGGTGTATTTGTTTGATTGTTGATATATCAATTTATTTAGAGACAACTTGGAAAATGAAATGAGTAGACTAGAATTATTTGAGATAAATAGGAGAAGGAGGTGTGTGGAGGCAGAACCGAGCAAACAACACTAAACACTATACACTTGAGATTACATGCATGGTGATGGGGTTGGGCTAATTAAAATATTTGCATTATTAAATATACATTAACTACTAGAATGCTATCATATTTAACATCCTGAGACATTATTAAATTAGCCAACTTTTGTTCATGAAATAAATCCCACTTTATAATGGGCTTCAAGGGGAATTCCTGTAAGTCACGGACACAAAGTACAGGTCGGCAAAGCAGCAAGAATATTAAATATCCAAAATAAATTATTATTTATCATTAAACTTGAATCATGTCAAGTCTCTGTGGTTGATGTAAACTCCACAGGGATTTAGGATACAGAAAGCGAGGCTACAGAGGACAAAAATCCCATACACTCAGTATCTCATTAGACTGTTTTACACACTTTGGATCTCGCCTTGTTAATGCGAGTTTCCCAAGCTTCCCACACACGGTGCTTTATGTCTGTTCATCTCACTTTTTATGTTCCTCAGTTTGTGTGAGCCACAAATCACTACACTACGCTCTGCACATTATGCAGAGACACATATACTGTACACGGATGTAGTGTAGTGTGGGATATCAATGTTACAGATTTATGATACACTTTGTTAAAAACAGATGGTCATAATTGCTATTAACTCTGCTACCTTGACAGTTTTTTCTCTCTCCTTGTATAATGTTCTGGTCTTGTCGACTCAGGTTCATACTCCCAGAATTTAAAGTTGTAAAAATACATCTTGTCCTTGTGTGGGTGGTGGGTGATATGGATAAAATTGTCATGGTGCAATCATGGTACAGATCATTATATCATTATATTGATGTATATACTGTAGGGGTGGGGGAAAAAATTGATACAGCATAGTATTGCGACATTTTCTGTAGCAATACTGTATCGATACACAGACGCCAAGTATCGATATATTATTATATATGTGTTGGTTAGTTTGTCTGCATGACAATCCCATTGTGCAGCTATAAAATTGAAGTGAGATGAACAAACAGAGAAATGTATCTTTTAAGATAAAACAGAGGTTGACAAAGTTTCCTTTTGGGGACATCATTTAAAATTGGGAAACATTTGAAGTTGGAAAAAAGGTAATAAATTGCAATATATCGCAGAATGTTGCAATATGTTTAAAATCGCAGTAATATTGTATCGCGACATGAGTATTGTTATGATATCGTATCGTGAGGCCTCTGGTGATTCCCACCCCTAATATACTGTCATTAAGTTAGTTTTCTTGAAATTCAATTGAGAACCATTTTAAAAACAAAATAACCAACTGAAAATGTGTGAACGTTCTTGGCTCATCCAGTAAATGAAATACTTGACCAATCAAGCTAATTTATCAATGCAAATCCAATATTGCCATAAAAAACAGTCCTGCTAACTGATTTGCAACATTGCTCCAACCAGAGATATTAAATTGATAGATGCCTCAGTATAAATGGTGCAGAAAGATCTCTGACGGTTGACAAACTATAAAAACGAACCATATGGGTTTACAACGATATAATAATGTACAAAAGTATGTTTATAAGAAACTGTTTTTATTTAGGCAGAATAATATATAGGACAGAATCCATGTAATACACATATATGTATACTTAATATCACACAGTATTTCACCCGCTGAGGTCTTATAGAATATCTCCAATCTTCTCCAGCCTTACGTTTATGACTTTGCTGGATCGTTTGTGTGTACTAAATCTGTAATTGCAGTATTTCTGACAGCACTTAAAGGCAGTATTTCATGACATTATCCAGGGTACAGATTGTTAGCTGCCAATCATGCTGGAAATGAGCCACCACACAAATTTCAGCCAGACATTTCCATCTAACGACTGCTACCAAAAAGCCACGGACATCATACAAATATGGAGCAGGTATAGACAGAGTTTCCTGCACAGAATTATAGATTTCTTTATTTCCCTGAAATTATTACACATAGCCTACATAATTTGTCAAAAATGTTTCTGCTTGACCATCAAGTCCACATTACAGGCAGAGTGTCAAGTATTGTAATGTAAATGAGAGGTATATTGCAGTTTTATTGCCTGTGACAAAAGTTACATCTTGCCATGCAAATTCTTTGTTGGAAATAATGTCTCAGCAAAGCAAGTTGATGTCACCCACTATATTAGATTACACTGTGCTGTTGAAATGTGTGCTTCTGAGGTGCCTTTGCAAAAGGTTGATTACTTTGCATATATTTCACCTGCCGCTCTGGGCTATTATTGCTTGAGATACAGACTATAGTCAGTACCCTGATGGAGCAATCCTAAATGGTCAACGTCCCTAGTAAAACCATATAAAGTGATTCAATGCGAACATAAAGAAATGTTAACGATCGTCAAAGACCTTTGTGTTGGATGGCTTTCCTTCCAGATAGTCTCTCTTTCTCACGCTCTGCTGTCCTTTTTACTTCCTTCTCACTTTCTGTGAGCATGTGCAGATTGCAGTTGTTCCTGTGAGAACATTTTAAGGGAAACAAGAACTCTGATATTGACTGAAAGAATAAGAATCATCCCCAAAAATAACCCCGTTGCTAAAACCCCCCCAAAAATATATTCCATCGTCATGTTTCTTTAAAATTGCTAATATCGACGGTGAGCTTTGTCGGGGAGATGCCTGTGCATCTGTGTGGCTGTGCTGTGAAATGTGGCAGACAGACATAGTTTCTGACCTCTATATAGCGGTATGGAAGGACCTCAACAGCTGTAAACAACACTGCAATCAGTGTCCCATCTGCTCCCATGTCCCACTTGTGTGGATGCCTTTTTGCCATTTCTTTTACCCTCTGCCAAGTGGCTGCCTCAGGACATCTAACCCAGAGAAAAGAGCTCATTTACCCAAGGAGGAAAGAAGCAAACTAGATTTCTGACAGTGGCAGAATTGAACAGAGTTAGACGGATTATAATGTGCAAAATATGCAGTTTTACAAAAACAACAGTTCATCAAAATGCACTAAAACATCCCTTCCGTGCTAACGTAACGCAAAAATAATCAGTGCGCTACTAAGACCGAGTAGCTAACCAGCTATCAAAGCAGCATTTCAATGTTGAATTAACCTCTATTAACCCCTATTCAGGCTAATGATGCTTCTCAGGGATTTTATGAAGTGGGTGCTTGAGCTACACTCACTCCAAAGGTAAGTGGTGTGAAAACATACCATGATGCTGATTATTTTCTAGGAAAAACTGATCATAAGACTATTTACATCATTATGTATTTCTGTGCTCAGATTTAGTAAATAATTTCAAACTTAAAAGGTACCCTGTAGAGTTTTTGACCACTAGTAGTGCTAAGGAGCAATGTTCATATGAGTGGGTCCCTGTTTTGTTTGTATTTGCATAAGAATGCACATGCATGTGTGCAAGTATGTGGGGCAATACGATTTACATTCCTGCCAATGGTTTCTCATTCTGTGGGAAACACTGAATTTACTAATCTATGTAAATGGTTGGCATTAGATCTATTTATATTAAATCAAATATAGTAAACAATGCTTGCCATGTTTTCTCATTTACATTCTTTTAGCTCTTTAGTTAAAGCCTTAAATGTCTGTCCTAAAAAGCTTAAACACACGCACAGACTTGATAAGGATTTTATAAATTGGCAAAAAAAAAATTACAAAAAGGCATCTTGAAAATGTTCTTACAGAGAACTGTGAAGTTTTTTAAATGGAATGTTCAGTAATCAGATTAAGCCAGTGGTTGATGGTCCTTCCAATTAAGTAACATACTATTGCTATTGTCTACTCGTCTATTGTTTGAGCCAGTAAAATAAATGGCATGAACTGCTGTGTGACTTGAAGTGTAGAGCAATCACCCAGAAGACACATGGATGGCAAAAAGAGATGCTGAGACCCAGAATCTTTGATAGTTTGCTCATGACCTCTGACCAAAAGGCCTGAACTGGAGTACAGAGCTAGCAAGCATGAAAGAAGTCATAGGTTAAGTGTTGAGGCTTTGTTTTAATTGGTTTGCTAGTATCTTGTCAGTTGTTGTTTTTTCTCGACAAGTGGTATTCATTTTTTTTTTTCTTAAGTGAGTTGTTAAGCTCATGCTCAATTTTTATGAGATCTCTGAGGATGGCATCTGTTGTTGTCTAGGACATATATGGGAAAGGGGAGGAGAGACATCGCTAAGCAGTAAAGGCCTGCAGGACGAGTAGGAGAACAAGAACAAGGAAAATTGGGAGGTGGGAGAGGTGGAGGAGAGGTGACATGGAGAGAAGGCCATATAATAATAATAATAATAATAATAATAATAATAATAATAATAATAATAATAATAATAATAATAAACAATAATAATACCATCATCACCACCGCCACCTTTAGTAATAATGATCAAATTCAAAACCAATATACCAAGTCATATAATACTTTGGAGCTGATTCAATCAAATTTAATCATCAACCATTTAGATAACCGGTCAAACAAAGAAAACTGATAATTAGCTCTGGGAAATTGCGATGGGCAACTATTCAGTGAGGGTTGTATCTATACATGTATGCGTAGGGTGTTCCATACAGTCAGGCTTGTGTCTCACACAGCTTTTTTTTTTTTTTATAATATCTCATTCATTACAGCACCAGGATTGAGTGAATGTTGAGAATAGGTAGCCAATAAAGTTAGGCCTAGGTTAAAATAGACATGGAAGTCCCATTCTTGGCTTAACATCAGGTAATGCAGCCACAACACATTGTGCGGTTTGAGTGATAAATGATGTATGACGATGAAGATGATGAAGAACACATGCTGCCCTTGTCAGCTCGATGTAGAGAGGTCATTGTGTCTCAATCAAACCGTGTTTCTCTGTTCTCCAAATAATTGCCTTATGTTTCTATAATGGAAGTATAACATCTTTACAAGCTTTTCATTCAGGGGTGGGCTAAGGCAAACTTTGTATTCTGTATGCATAATCCATGTATAAATATGCCTCGCACCAGAGCCCTGCATGTTATGTGATTTGAGTGGGGGTCAGAGCCACTTGTATTCCTGTGGGTGGGATTGTGGAATTGCAGGAGATTTGATTGGAGCATTATGCCTACACGAAGGCCCTCCAGAACTCCTATCTGTTGTTCCCCCTACTCATTTTCTTTGTCAGTGCACTGCTGTAATATACATAATTCAGACAACCGGGGAATGTCTTTGGGCTCCGAACCACCTGCTGGCTTTTATTAGCTAATTAATGGTGATTTATCAGAGCTGCTAATTTGAGTGGGGCCGCTTGCCTTCAGGAGTCTCAGAACACCGTATGAATTCTGATGGTTATTATGCTTATTTGATGGGCAGTTTGCTAAAACAAAAAGTTCTGTCTTTTCTGACCCACAGGGATGGAATTTCTGTTCTCTTACGGAAGACGACCTTGTGTAATTCTTTTTTTTCTGTCTCATTAAGGTCTCACACACAGTTCATTTTAATACTTAAATTCAAAACAGATTTTTCACCTTTTTACCTGTAGATGTGTGTCCTTGGGAAGGTCTTTTTTGATGTCCTTATGTTTCAAGTATATTTACTGTTCAAGGACCTCCAATTTAGCTGAGGTTTGAGACTGGATATTTGGGCAGCCTTAAAGGAGAATATTAATATCAATATGCCAAATTTACTTCTACCTACAGTATGTGTTTAAAAAATACTTCAAATTAACAGTACATCTCATATTTTTTGTTTGTTGTTGATATAAAATTGACAGTGTTAGAGGTTAAAATAAACCACTGTCCCAATGAACAAAGACATGCAAAAAAGAGGAGATGGATATGATTATTACAGTTTGTATGGCAATGCGGGGTTTCAGGGATTATTCCCTGAAACAGAGACTTCCATTTCTTCCTGTGGGTGACAGCTGATTTGACAGTAAGCAAAGAATAACTGTGCATGGCAATGATATTCAAACAAAGGTTATACACTATGAAGGACTGTCAAGCAGGTAATTGACAAGTATGTTGTTCATGTCAAGAAAAAATATATGGCAAAAAATGGATTCTGAGAATATATGAAAAACTGAAAGTCCTGATTGCCTTGTATTGCTGCGATTACCCTTGGGTGTCTTTTCACTAAAATCAATGTCATTTTTAAATCCCAGCCAACCAAAGTTTTTCTAATCAGTAATAATATCATTTTCTTTGTCTTGTGCCAGGGTTGTTGAAGGCTGAACTTTTGTTCTTTTGAAGCCTGTTCTTTATTAAACGGTACCAGTCCTCCTTAAAGACCTCTCCCGTGGTTCCAAAGTGAAAAACCCATAAACGTGATAAACTGTTGTTTTCTTTTTATCAGTGAGTCCTCTGCTATTTCTTGTTTTTCTTCAGAATTGAAACAATAACCAGATGTGAAGCTAAACAGGTAAGTTTTTTTATGGTTTTGTTCTTAACACAGATTTACAGTATCTGTCTTATGTATAAATGCGTTTCAATATATAATAATAAAATTCATTTTTTTTAAATAGTTTTTTAGTATGCAGAGCTTATTTGGTCTGGCACAAATTACAATTGTAATTACAATAAAATTACAATTCTAATTACAAAATTACAATAAATGAATAACATTTTATGATACAGAATATTATGAAGGGTTTACAAGTTGTTAGTCATAGAGTTTAATAACTACACACTTAAGTGATGCTTTGCTGGTCATCAACAGGTCACTATAATGTTAAAATTCAAAAATGCGTTTGGGTTGCCATGCAGGTTCAGAGCCCACATTTAGACAGACTGTAGAAAAACGTAGATGTAGCATCTCTGACATTTTCTGATGGGACTAATTGAAGTTGGAGCTTGGCTTTTCTCACCAGTTGTTTAGAGACCCAAAAAAAATCATACGTGGGAGGAACGTGGTTGGAGCCGAGGATGATCAAGCAGCCACCACACCAGATAGTAAAAGCCTCTCGATCTAACAAACATCTCCTAAATATGTGTACTCTGTATGCCTTAATGTCTTGTTCCCTTAAGGTACCATCAAACGCTAGCAGTAGCTAGCTAGCTTGCTTGGCAGAACGCTAAAGAAGCGTTCCAATTAAGTTGAAGTGAAAACACACAGTGAGAGTATCAAAGTTTAAAACGAAAACAATGACAACACCCAAAAACATTATTATTATTATTATTATTATTTGAATGTGCACAGTGCCATGGTTAGCATTGCTAAGCCTCTGTCATGACTGAAGGGTCGGTGTGTAGCCACGCCCTAAAGCATCCCCTGTTTTATTGTCAATTTTAAAATAAATGGGAGCATAATTTACAAAATGAATATCATGCTGTATTAGCAAATGAGGCCATAAACTCATTATACAAATATTTATTTAGGTAATAAATCAAGTGAGAAGCAGGGTCATTTTTGCATAGACTTCTATAGAAACTTTTGTTGCAACCAGTGGAGCTGGTTAGATAGACTAGATAGATAGAATGCAGGTTTAAGGCACTTATGCATTGGCTTTACTTTTCAGACCCGGAAGCTTCATCCATTATTTTTACAGTCGATGATTGGAACCAACTCATCATTTATCTTGTAAAATTAGTGTGACGTCTTTGCTCCCTTTATGGACATTGAAACAAACCGTTTCACAAGCTTAAAAGAATAACCATGCATAACCAACTGAGCTTTACATTAATCACCAAATATCAGTTTCCAAAACCGTTTTTTCATTTAGATTTATGTCAAATATTATATCGAATTTGAGGGAATAATGTCCATGTCACTCAACAGAGCATGCTATGTGTATATCAGAGCATATGCACAACCTGCTTGCTGAAAACACTGCGCTGAAGATTTACAGGAATTATTTCATATTACTCATATTACTATTTTTAAGTTTGTCAAAAATTAACTAACTGTAAATGGAACCTGCATCTAACCTGTGCAATCATCTAGAGATATGCTTAAGTAACTAATATTTAAGGTCAGATCTGTCAATTAAATAAGCTGTCTGGCTAGATCATTAACATTGCTAACTAGCTGCATTGCTAAAAAGACAAATTATTGTCCTTGATTGTTTAAAAGGAGATCAGTTACATTAGGTGTTTAAAATAACGGAAACAATGAATGGGTGTGGTAAGTGAATATCACCAAATTCGAACGTCATCATGTTCCTCAGCCTTTACCCATAACCTGCAACAGTCACAAGTTATCCCTAGGTTTACTTTTACTCCTACAGTGGAATATTTTAAAAGAATGAACTTGAACTTTGAATTTGTCAGATTGTTATACTGGCAGCATTACTGGATAAAACACACTGTTGCAAGACGTTAACATCTGTTATATACAACTGTGCCTATTTTGCTTGAACAAGTTAGTGATTTTCACTGGCTTTCACTTTGGCCTGCTGGTGAAGCTAGAAGAAGGCAGGGGAACATTAAAGTAGTTAGGATTCATCCACTGTAGCCCATGAATGTCTGTACAGAATTTCATGGCAATCCATCGAATAGTTGTTAAGATACCGGTAAAGTGGTGGACCGACTGACATTGCCACCCTGAGAGCCATGCCGCTAGGCAGCATGGCTGAAGTTTAAGGTGTAGAGGGCCAGTTTGGAACTGCTGTGTGTCTAATGATAGACTGCACATTAAACACAGATGTTTAACTGAACTTACATCAGAATTTAAGTTGATGTAATTTACCCCACACACTCCTTTTCTCCATAAATGCATCTCTAAACACCGACAATGCCAAAATATTTGATCTAAAATGAGCTAAAAATGAGAAGGCTTCATTTTATACGATTCAAAACATTTGACAACGCCTTATCAACAAAGATCCAATGTGTCAGGTGGCCGATTGATGTTTTCTGCCCTCTGCATGCATATCCTTGGGGAAATGATGTAGACTCTCTCTCACTCTTTGCCAAAGCAGATTAAATCCCAAAAGGCACATGGGAAGTATAGAAGCTTAAAGCGCTATGTCAAGTCATTTGGCATGCCTGAAATTAGAATGTGGAAGAGGAAGAAAAAAAACTGGGGTTCAGATACGTCTGCCAGCGAACACCTTCTCCTGATCTTTTCATCCCAATTCAAATAAAAGTCAAAACAGCAGGTAAATGGTAATATCACACAAGTAAGCAACGATGCCTCCAGCAACATGCTCCATTAAAAGAGTTTGCCGCGCAAGGTGCTGCAGCTCCTCTGCACAAGTGAAGTATTTGCTCAGTGGGAATTGAACAGGAATTCTGAAAACGCACTTTAATGTTGAAAATCTCACACCCTTATCAGTTACATTAGGTGTATAAAATACACAGATTTTCAAGACAATACACATATAAAACTAACCATGTTATGTGCCAATTTGTACATACATGTGTAGTGCACATGACAGCCAACCTCGTTTTGTAACCAGAGGTGGATCTTTAGTGTTAAGGGTTAGAAAAAAAAACTCCTGTTGATCGTTTTCATTTGACACAGCTTGAAGAGTCAATTAAGATGCCAATTAAGATCCCCACATCAAAGGTGGGACATGTCTATGTAGTTCCAGCAATGACCCAGAGAGGTCACAGTGTGTGTGTGTGTGTGTGTGTGTGTGTGTGTGTGTGTGTGTGTTTCTGTGTTTGTGTGTACACAATAGACTTCTGGTAGAGGCCTCAGCCCCTTTGGGAGGGAACCTTCAGTATAAAAACATGCTATTCACAGGGATCTCAGCAATTGTACCACAAGGAGAAAAGGACCAATCCTTCCCCTTTCACCACAACACACAGACAGAAGCTCAGACTAGGTTTGATGGGGGAAATGGAAATAAGCGCCTCTGAGCCCATGAATGCTATCATTTCATTCCTCTACTCCGAATGCTCCAGGGATCTCTGAGAAGGAGTCGGAGCAATAAGTTCACTTTGCTGAATTAATGCTGTAATTTTTTATCATGAGAGCCGTGGCATTACCTTGAACTGGGCTGGTTTTATGCAAAATGGTTTCAAGCCTAGTTTTTTTAAATGATGGTCCTAATTTGTTGGCTCACTTTAAATTATTAATCTCTTTTATATTCAAGCCGTTATTACATGTCATTGCTGTGTATCTATGGGGTGAAATGTAATAGCTTCTACTGGACCTTAGGAAATGAGCCAGTGCAGATATGTTATTAAATATTGATAATTAGCTAAATATTTGCCTTGGCACCTGCTTTGAGCCATCGTGCTAATTGGCATGGGAACAGCTGCAGTGGTCACTGAAGACACACAATGAGATGTTCGCACTGAAACTCACTGACAGAGGCGAACAAATCAATTAAGAAAGATGAGACTGTGACATCCTGAGGATTAGACTGGTTGCTGCTAACATCGGTTTATTCTCCCGTTTTCAAATAGATCAATAAAATACCAAACAATATGAATTTAGGAACAAATATAGGAAAAGTTCTCTCTGCTGTGTAGGACTGTGCATCAAACCGTTTTTGGTACCAACCAAAATTTGTCCGTACCGCTGAGTATCAAAAATTGTAATGTAAATTGAATGCTTGCTCAGATTGGTACTGTTATTATTACTATTCCAATTTCATGTTGTATTTTCTAAGCTAAAAGTTCTTTTACAGCTGCTTGTGTTTAGATAACATTAGATATGTTTGGCTTCTTTTGTTAACTGAACAAAGGGTTTTGTAGACATGTAATAATATATTTAATATTTCTTTAAGTAAAGTATCAGATAAAGCATTGTTTTTGCATCAGTACCGTAACTCAGGTATAGTATTGGTCCTGGTATTCAAAAATTTCTAACAGTAATCAGCTTTTGTCATGTCTGGATAAGGGCCGTCATTTTTCTTAAAAAAAAAATCAAGTTTGGGCTTTAGATTTGTTGTTGTGGTACCATCACTGTAAGGAAGTTGTGTTTTAAAGAGCTCACCTGCATCCAAGATTTTTTCATGTACCATGTAAAATGGTTTGGTGTCACAATTATCTGTTGTGCATGGCTCGCTAGTATACTACATTATGTGTTGACAAAGAGAAGACAGTAGCCTAGTTTACAAGGCGCTGAGTACAGGGCATTTTTGAGCGTGGTTCTCTCTTGACTGTGAGATGCAGTTCAAGATTGAAAAGCTAATATGTACGAGTAGCTACAAGTTCTTTTTTTTTTTTACACATACTGTGAATTTTAGATCAAATGTTAAATTTGTTGCCATGTTTGAAAGGTAATTTGAAGTTTGAATAAAAACAACAGCCCTAGTCTGAATGACATCCTATAAAATGTTACCTCCACGTGTATTGTTGCGTCAAGGAACTGGATAAGAACTTGCCAAAAGAGAGATGGCAGTCCATGTAAATGGCATACAAAGGGACTTTAGTAGAAATTGTGGCCACAGACACAAGAGAAGAATGAAAGAGTCAGCGCTGTGAATCCATCCATCAGTCAGTCCGTCAGACATACCACTGAACCATCTGCCAGCCCCCCATCCCCCATCCCTGGCTGAACCCCCACAGCCACCAGCCAGGAGGAGGCTCTCTCCCAGGGGCCTGATGTGCTAATGTGAACCTTTGTGATGCTGAGCTAAGTGGATAGCTAGGTGGCTGTAGCTTAGCTATGGCGTATTGCTTTCATATCACAAAACAAAAACAGTGAAAATGAATCAGGCATGAATTCATCTTGTATTGTGGTGATACTAATAATGATTTTAAAGTCTACGACAACATACCAACAAACAATTCCTACGTGTGTAGGTAAGTATCTGTTTTTCATTTGATTTGACACAAGGATTCAAGGGATCTTGCTATGCTAATACATTTTTCAAATCTATTAATTTCATTTTTTGACAAACCTTTTGTTTTAAGAACTGATCTGAAACCCTGCAACAGTGCTCTGCATAGCGTCCTCAGCAAAATTCAATTAGACATAATGTTGCACTGCAATCTATTCATTTGAGGAACCCAGTGAGGCAGCCAGTGGGAGTGTATTGATTGGAGTGTGTCATGTGTGGAAGCGAGAGAGGGGTGGCCACGTTTTTTTGCTTAATGGACTGAAATAAAAGAGGCGGGAATGGGCTTTAATTAGGGAACAGTGGCAGGGGCATCTAGTTTCCCCTCCCAGTAGTTAAACTGCACCCCCTCTGCAGAACACACTCATCCACCAAATGCATTTTCACATGTAGATGCTCACAAACACACACACACACAATTCCACTACCAATGCATTCACACATACATCAAACGTACACACTTGCAGTCTATCACCCATGCACACACACACACTGAGACACACACAGGAGGGCAGAGGAGAATGGAGGGGGTGATGGAGGAAAGGATGGGGAAAAAAAGAGAGGGAGCGCTGGGCTCCTGGGGTCTCAGCTGCTGCTAGGGTGCTGCCTGCTCCTCGCAATGAGTTGCAACTGTCAGTTTATTTTATCTCAGGCTTTTCATCATCGCACAGAGCCTGGTTGGAGGAAGCCACCTGAGAGTCTTAGGAATTTGTTGGCTACAAGTCATTAGGAAAGACTGCTGAGATGGGCCGGAGCCAGAGATGTGCGCGTGGTACCGCTGCAGACAAGTGTGTCCCTCTAACCCTTGATAGGCTGATTGGCACGGCAGCTTGGCTTTGGTGGCTGGATAATTACGTGCAGCCTAGATGACACAGGGCAGGTCATAGAAGCTGAGCAGTGCAGGTAAAGAAACAAGGAAAAGGGAGATGATATGAATGAGGGCATGTGGAGAACATAAAAAAGTGAAAGCAAGTCTTTCATATTATAACTGAAGAATTGCTGTATACATATAGACTGCAGATAAATATCTTAACATCTTGGTAGGGTAGTGGATCTGTTCCACTTGTCTGCACACCCACAGCGAGATGGACATGACTTACAAATAAGTAGGTAAGCAGTTAGGTAGGTTATTAGGTAGGTGGATGGGTGGTCGGATGGTGTCTTAAAGGATCATTTCAACTTGGGTCATATTTTTATAGTTTTGACCACGGTTTATATTAGTTGATATATCTGGGAACACGGTAACATTACTATCCCAAAGTCAAATGAGGCAAGAAACGACTAGGTAGGGGTGGGGGGGGGAAAATAGATGCATCACAATTCTCTCTTGAAAGATAATGTCTCGATGCTGAAAAGTCATCGGAAATTTAAAACCCAATTCTCAACATTATGATCTTCGTCAATTTTGTAAGACCGGGCTGTACATTCCTTACGGCTGAATCTATTAGATGGTGAAATGTAACGTACGTCAACATGTCAATAATGGGGGGGGGGAGGGAAGTAAGAAGCTGACCGTCTCAGCGTGATAACTGTTCAAATGGGGTTAACGTCACACTTTAGGACAGTCGTGTGAAATGAAAATTGAAAAAAAGAGAGCTTGAGAAAGCTAAAACCACGTGTACTTTCTCACTTCCACACACCTGGCAAATCACACTGTGAAGTGGGCATACTTTCGGTTTCAGTTTGTGAAGGACATCTTGGACTGACTACTGCATTTTCTTTTTAATTCCGAAGACGTTTCTTGATCTGTATGATCGTCTGACAGCTCATGTTTCTTGCCCAGATGGACTTCCTTTTTTTAGCAATCTTGCTATGGTCCCAGCTCTCAGCAATTAACTTAAGTTAATTAAGTAAGTATAAATAATGTTATTAGCAATAGGACAGATGACCCAAACTATACATAAATAAGACACTGTACTAAACCGGAATTATCCTTTAAGAAATGCAATGGCAGCCATAGGTAGACAGTAAAGAGCGACACTAATGTGTTCTGGGACCGCTGACTTCATAGATGAGTTTGGATCACTGAACATGTCATTTCCACTTTACTTACATGCCGGGCGGCTGCAGATACAGTGAAATGTTTGGACATGTCTGTGTGACCAATGTGTGGCAAGATATCAGTAGCCTATTGTTTTTATTCTGTGTGGGATTCTATAACAGATTTACATTTCCTGATACAGGCACCAGCTCATCTCTGATGCCACAATGCCTTGGTCAAAGGGAGCAAAGTCTCTGTAGTTTTTTTTTTTCTATTCTGACTTGAAAGAGTACATGTCCAAGCGGGAACGCCACATTAAAAATGGATTCTGTTTGGGTCCCACTTCAGTTGCCTCCTCGCCCCCACCAAACTCCCAACCAGTGTCAATGTCTCCATGTATGCATCCGTGTAAGTGGATGTTTTTGTAATGTGAAGGCTCCAGAGTGGAGGGAGGCCTACCTTGGAAATGCTGTATGATTACCCAACAAACACAAACAGTGGTTGTAACCTTGACCACACAGAATTATTCTTTGGAATGGATGAAGGGTGAGGAGGAGTAAAATGTGAAATTCCAGAGGGTGTCTGTGTGTGTGTGTCTAACCTTGTGAAAACACAGAAACGTGAGTTTGATGGAGTTATTACACATCTGTGGTCCTACCATTTGTGCAGCTGAATCTATTATCATGAGAGAGACGGAGCTATACTGAGATTCTGTTGGGACATTTCATCACCTCTGTGTCACGGGTCAGGCAATTGCAGCAGCCACTGTTTGCTTTTCATTACTAAAATACAAACTTTAAGGATGTCTTTTTGTTTTTTTTAACAGAACAATGTTTACTTTAGCGATGATTAGAGTGTTATTATTTCTACTGTGCCTCTGAAAACGTAATTTTAGAGGCTGAAGAGAGAAAGAGTATTTTGGCTTGGCGAGCCGGGCTTTTGTTCCAACAATGTGCTGCCAGTTTATTGTGGTTATAAGCATCCAGGAAGATAATTAGCCAAGCACATGTTGTGTATATTACCTACAAGGCGTCTCTGTCTGCTCTCTAGAGTCTTGTTTTCTCTTAATATATACGGTAGTTCAAAGAAATAGGGCTGTGCTGTACACTGTATTGGTGGTGATGTGTTATCACTCTCACATCAGTCAAAAACTGGTGTTATTTCATCATCGCAGCAATCGGTAAACTCTTTTCTTCATGTTGAGATCAACATCAGGCTATCAGCACATTGTTGTCATTGTTAGCGCAGTGTGTATGTGGCTTTACATCGTTAAAGCCATTTAGCCGACATATTTATCTTTTCCCCACATAAGGAGCAAGCGATCACTTCACAAGGTGTGTCATATATCCATCGGGGAGGGGAAATAAGACGCTGGTTATCACTGCTAGACCTCCCCTGACAACTGTCCAATTATGTATATCACACTCTGCCTACTGTTTGCACTAGAAGTAATCAATAAAGGACGTGGCTGAGTGCTCTTACATTTTGGTGGAACCAAATGCATGAAAACGTAATCATTCGCTCAGGCTGGCGGGGAATCAGATATCGGTAGGGAACAAGTAGGCAGTGGTTCTTCATGAGGGGAGGGACTGATTAGTGATTGTAGCACCAAGTTTGATGGGGCGTGGGCGTGCGTGGAGGGGTTCTCTCCTGACGCGGCAAATGGAATGGGTGACAGGTGGAAATGGGGATGAAAAGGCGGTCCTCCGTTTCATGAATAAATGTAAACACAGCGCCATGCAATTACTGCGGCTGGTCATCTCTCTTAGGTTGGGGTGGGGGTAAACGTGCGGCTACATCCCTACAGGTCCAATCTAATGGAAACGCGCAGGTTACTGGGGCGTTTAATTGTATATACGGTAAAGCTAAGAGTGAGGACTGTAGGGGCTTGCTGCGGATGAAAGCCCAACCCTACAACTGGAAAATTTGATTCAGTTTAAACATAGCGTTTCGTTTATTGATCCGCTGTGGAAGGTGAGATCATCACAAGAACACGACCTGAACAGATGGATTCATTTGAACATGTCATGAGAACACATGGGTCTTGTTGCTCCGGAGAATAACTTGTTACACAGAGATGGCAGCCCAAATGAAATTTTTACAAGGCAGTAATCAGATAAATACTTTGGCTTACATACATTTTTCTAAGAAGTTCACTATCTGCGATACTGTATTTTGTCACAACAGATATGTTTAAAAGATGAGGACTTATTCACTTATATAAAAGTTATATAAGTTATAAAAAATAGTCTGTATCGACACCCCACTCAAATATAATTCAGACCACATGTGTCTTTTTTAACAATTAGATGGGAAAAGAATCTCTATTCAAACAGCCATCATCCAGACACATGCTAATCTTTATCCTATTTTGAATCAATCTTATGCAATCATCTGCATGCATATGCATATCTATTTGGTATTACCACTTTACCACCACAGAAGAGGCAGGTCAAAGCATACCACAGTTATATCTTTTCTATTACCAAGGTTAATCAATAATTCATGGGTCACAATAGCAGGCGGTGTGATTGGGGGGGGGGAACCCTGAGATCCTCTCCCTAAGCTGGATCCCCTCAAAAACAGGAAGAGGAAATCAGAGCCTTAAACCACTCTGATCAGTCAAAAGATTCATCACAAAGCTTCCCTCACACCCACCCACCGCTTTTGGCAAAAGGTAGACCATAATCACGATCATCATCGCTGACACTACGGCGCCCGTTCAGGCATTCCTTAGTGAGGCAATAACCTTTTCTTTCCCCTCTTTCCCTGCGCTGGTCTCTGAGTAGTACTCACACCATCACTTAGAGCATTAATCAAAAAGCATGTGCCTAATGGCTCCTGACAGGCAGCAGCCATAATGGGCTGCAGTCCAAGCCCGCATCTTCCTCACGCATCTGGTAACACTAACAGCAGCAGCCCGAGTACAGCTGCCTGCGTGGCCACCACTAGATTGTTAATGACAGTGGGTGATACGGTCTCACTCACCATAAAACACTTAGGGCCCTGAGATGTTACCACATCATGCAAGAAAAAAGCTTTTTGATAGTATGCTAATCTCAGCCATTACTGTGGGATGATTTACAATCACTTAAACAGCACATGAGCTGGCTGTAGAGACACAGGCGGGCTGGCTGGGATAATAAAGACGCTGGCGCATGTTGATCATTAGAGAGCTCTCTCTTCCTCTCCCTTTGTGTGTGTGTGTGTGTGTGTGTGGGTGTGTGTGTGTGTGTGTGTAAGCATGCGTTCTGGATGCAGTGGCATTTGGCTTAATTAGTAAGCGATTTTTAACATGAAAGAGACAAAAGACAAAAGGGAGAGAGCGTGTTGTGCTTTATAGTGGTGCATCGTTGTTTACTACCTGTATGTGTGCTGATGATGGTGATGCATCAACAAAGAATTGTATGAGATGCAACAAATAAAATAAAAATGATTCAAATGCCACATAAATTCTGTATTTATTGGGCAAGGTCAAAAAGACACACTTTTCTCTTGATTTCTCCCTCAAAGTGCAAAGACCTGCTATCCTTCTTTCTCCAAAAAACGCTTTTTCATCAGCTACTTATCTATACTTTGAAGTGAGGTGCGATGGAATAACAACCAAGGGGCTATCAATTCAAAATGAATACACCTTTAACAATGAATCAAGCCTTTAGAAATGAATACTGGAAGTGAATGAAGTGCCAAAGGTCAGGTTTTCAGGTCCAAGACTTTAATATGGCAAGCCACATTTACTAATAGGCCTTCAATTTAGCCAATACGGATAAATATGTAACGATAATACGATACGCTGTGAATCAAAGCTGATACGATTTGACTCAGCTTTGATTTAATATAATTTCAGCTCATATTTAATAGAATTTGATATTTTTGTTCATAAATTAAAGTGTACATACATAAACACATTTCTTAATAATATAAATACTGTGGATGAAGATTTCTAGAATTATTGTTTTAGAACCTAATCACAGAGAAAAACATTGGCCATTGCCACAACCACAACAAACAACAAACATGGGCAAGGATACACTGGGTAACTTTTTTCCTAAAATGTTTGCTTGGGCGCCTGGACAGCAATATTTTACTAATATTAAAAGTTATTTTGATCCTTAAAATAAATTCATATCCACAGATATTTTATATAATTCACAGAGCGGCCAGTGTTCAAACAATATGTCCTTCAATGAACATGACAACATGCTTGTTTCTCCAGCGGTTCACCAGTGTTTTGCTGTGTTTGACAATTTATGTTACCAGGCAACATGCCATTCAGCAACCTGCTGCCAGTGTGTAACACCTAGTTTTTTCAATTGCTTCTTCTACATGTAAAGCTAGGAAATTGCATCAATATTTCATAGGAGGCAGCATTTTCTTGCGCACAGATTCAATGGGCAAGGAGATAAACAGTGGGGTATTAATAATGCAGTGCGGTGACACTGACCTTATTTTGTGCCTTTCAACCTGCACTGATATTTTGATGCACAGTGCCCCGCTACTCTCGAGCACACAGGAGGTTTTCACGCTCTTTGTGTAAAGCCTGGAAAAAAACAGACACTTCCTGTTTGACAGAGGTTACATCACTGCCTAAACCACCTAAAGATATTAACGAAAATGCTGGGGCCACGTGCTGCATATCTTCATTTTCATAGAAACAATGTGAATGCTAAGTGTCGGGTTGACAACTGGTGTTGACAGCTGAGCAGATGCCTTGAAGGTGAATCGTGAGAGGCTTTGACAGGGGACTAAAAAGGCAGTGCAGGAACCTCTTCTTTACTGCAGTATGGGGAAGATACTAAGCAGCCAAGAAAAGCCTGTTCGTCCAACTTCAGGTCACCTGTACAAACAAACGTGTCTCAGAAAGAAATGTAGTTTTTGAAAGGAAAGATACAGTATGGCTGTGGTGTTTATGCGTGTCAGTTTTAACGCAACATAAAGTAGGGCTGTGTTAAATTGATAAAAAAAAATGTATTTCTTATTATTATCAAGTTCTAGGCAATAATTCAATATTGTCGTTCGACAACTTTCCGCGTAATTATATTGTGATGATACTGTATGATCCCATTGAGGATGTTGTTGTTTCGCAAAATTCTGCTGATCAAATTGATGATTCCAAGCAAATAGTAATTAAAGACTGAAGGAATTAGTTGAAGAGTTTGAGCAGTTTTGTCCGATGAAATGATAATTTTGCATACATTTGCCATACCAGGATATATATCGCATTGACATTGGGAGGAAAACATTCTCCACGCTTTTATTCATTTATTCACTGATGTACAAACACCCTGGGAATTATATCATAATAGGAAACAAAGAGTACTTCACCTGTATTTCTCTATGTAATAAACCTTTGCTGACATATCTTTGCTTTTGACTACTCAGTTACATTTTAACTACTGCTCAATGTTTAAATACATAATTGTATGAAATACTAAAGTCTCAACTACAATTTAACTATAAAAACATATTGCCCTGTTATCAGACTCAACAATGAGAGACAGTAAAGGGCAGCAGTGCTGTCAACGTGTAATATGACATTAAGAACGGCATGGTTAAACTGAAATTCATCCCTGACATTATTGGAAAAGTTTGTGGAACAGCTCGAGCCATCACTCTAATCCTTATTTAGCACCACTGCTGCCTATTTCCCCCATTTCCATCTATTACTTAAATACCATGCCAGTGTTACATCTTCAGCCAGAAGATATCCGTTTACAATCTATAATTCATGTGTTAAACATTTTATTTGGCATGTTTTAAAAATAAATAACCTAAAAGTGTTTTTTAAATATCTCTCTGACCCCTGAGACTGTGTGTGTATGTGTATGTGGTCTGTCAATAAGCCTGTTCTCTCAATCATTAGTGGTTTAGCAGTGGCCTTTTCTCTATGCAGAGCAGAAAGACTTTTCCCAGTAGAAAGTTGCTTTAGAGACAAGCATCTGTATGTATGTATGTGTGTGTTTGGCCTCTGGTTTACACATTTACAAAGGTGACAAAGAATGACTAAGCCTCATCTGCCAGGAGCTTTTACCATGAGTGTTATAACAACCAGTAATAAGTGTAAATAATAAATGGCCCATATCTTACCATGAGGGGGCCTCGGCAGCACTGCTAAACTATTTAAGGTGCCTTGTTGATGGGAGTTATTTTTTGCTGTGGGGTTGTAGAAATTCTCAGGCTTCCCAGTAGAGTTTTGGCCTGACAATAAACAACAGTTTAATACTTTATCTAATCCCTGCCAGGAGGTGAGTCCAACAGCAAGCTCTTGCAGATGTTCACATCCAATAATCTATCCATAATTGATGAAACAGGGAGGTCAGATGTAATGGCTGCTGCCATTCCAGCAAACAAATAAATGGTTATTGACAAAACAAGCCAGTGTGGCACTGAGTGGGCTGTGAGATGACAGGCACGGAGCGGAGAGGGGAGGCGTGGAGACAAGGCAGGAGGCAGGAGGCAGGAGGCAGGAGGGTCGAGGCAGGAGGCAGGAGGCAGGAGAGGGAGGCTGAACTCTGGACCACTGCTCCTCAGATGGGCCAGCCGGGGCCAGACAGGGCCCAGAGAGCCCAGATGATCCCATGGTGGAAGGTGGCGGACACAACCCTAAGGAGCTGCCCGGAGAGCGTAAACAGGAGGAGAATGAGAGCGAAAAAAGGGGGGAGGGGGGGCACGCAGCATGGCGAGGTGAGTGCAACTGCATGGAGTGTGCTTAGTGCAGTGGGCCAGCTGTCCGCTCTTCTTTCATCTCTGGGCTTTATGTCAGATACAATCTACCTGGCTGTCAAGCCTCAGCAACCATCTCACAGCCCTCTCTCTCTTTCTCTCTCTATAACTAACTACCCCCCTCTCTCTCCCTCTCTCTCGCTCCCTCTCTCTCCATCTCTCTGGAGGCTGTACAGAGGCGTCCACCTCTGTGTCCTCTGATTCTTCTTGCTAAATCTCTCAATGGTCTGCAGCATGCTTTATTCTCTGACATTTAAAATATCTGTCTTTGAATACAGATAAAGTGCCTTTTCCACATAGAACTGGACATTTAGCTAAATAAAGACAATAATGCAATGCAAAATGTATTTCCTAATTTCACAATATTGTGTTGTATCCATGAAAGAAAATCCAACAATTTCAAAATGTAATATCTTGTCAGGGTATTTATCAAATGTTGCATCCAAAGATGGAGTACATGAACGCTGAAATAACCCCCAAGTGACACAGGAACATTTTATGAACAAATATTATTGTTAAAACCTATAAGAATTATATTGATATGAATAAGATATCCCAATGGGTCCCTTCACATTTTTTATTTCTGTGAACTATCATGAACGATCAAGATATACATGATTAGAGTTTCAGCTCGGAGTACTTTAAATAAAGGGTTAGGGTCCTAAAGTGAAAACATGCTTATCTAAACCTAAGCGTAATATGTTGCTCAGCAGGTTGCTTTCACCACTTACAAATTCTGTTGCAGTAATAGCATCTAATAATCTCACAAGTTTCAGTGTTTGCATGGAAGAAATATTAAAGGGGTTAATGATGGACATGAATGGAGAATGGTGTGTTCTCTCTAGCACTTTACTGGAGTTAACTCACTAAACAAAAACTGCACTTCTTTTAAGCCTCAATTAACTTTACACAGAAAATGGCACTGTGTTGCACAACAGCACACACAACGAAGAAAATGCTTCGAAGAATTACAGAGAAAGCAGAGGACAACGTGCTTTAATGCTGGAGAAAAAAAAGAAGCCATTTTTAACTCCAGCAGAGGGGTAGTGACTCTCCCTTGTAGACTTCCCTTCTCCACTGCTTAATTACTGCGTGCTATCATGAATATTTCAGGCATATGCTTTCCCACTTTGTCACTGGAGTTCAGAACTAAGAGAAACAAGTTCATATGCATATTAATAGGGGGTTTGTGGGTGGAGGGGGACAGGAGGACTAAGGGTTGCCAGTGTGCTGGTGACAGCAGGAGGAAATGGCACTCATTCCCCAGCAGCTGCTCTTTTTAGATCCCCCTCAGAGGGAACTGCCCGAGGAGGGCCTCCGCCACAAAGGGGATAAAGGAGATGAGGGCTCTTGATGGAAAACAGGCAAACAACCACTGGGACCCCTTCCTACCCCCCTTCAAACACTAATGCTAGTGCGAACTCGCGCACACAGAAACCCTTGGCCCACACTTAGCCAACCCCCAGGAATTGTCAGGACCTCTTTAGCATTTTCCGCAGTGGCTGCTAAACTGTGCATTAGCACCAGGCTAACGGGACCGCTCTAATGACTGAGGAGAGATTTTTTTCCTAGCTATGTATATATGACAAATGGGATGCAATCCTGAGGGAGGGGGAATGAGCTGGGGCCCTGGAAGCATCTGAGGCCCCTATCGGTTGAAGAGGGCCATACTATTAAAATGACAATATAAATGTAAATCCTAAGTAATAATTCTTAAAAATGGCTGACGCGACCCACCCTTGGATCACGTGCGTCACTGCACTAACATGGTCTAGGGGCAGCATTAAACGTTGTCTAATTGAATTTATGGCCCTTTAAACACCACTTAGCACCCAGTGGAGCATAATGATGTGCTTTATTTAACATATCTAAACAAAGACGATTACGGCATTGTGCAGGTTTAATGGTGCACAAAGTGTTCTCTTTGCACTTGATAAAAAGGCCTATTTGCACATGTGAATATCTTGTTACTGAACCCTATGCAAATAAAAGCCTCCTCAAAAAGTTGATATTTTGGCTGCATGTAGGACAACTCGTGATTAATTTGAACCCTGTCAAGTGTGCGTGGAGATATCAGGAACATTCAATGGCAAGTTCAAAGGGAGCGCTAATTAGTTTGACCTTTCCTGTCATAATTAGCATGCCCATTCAACCTCCCACAATTTACCAGCAAGAACAAAAGAGGCAGCACTCAAGCTGTGTTTCTGGATAGAAAACATTCTCTTAATTGATGTTTTGAAACAATACATGACACTATGTTTTGTTCCACGTGTTCCTCATTTGCACAAGTCTTAAGATGGACACAGATAAATGAAATACAGAAGTACTCAACTTGGGCAAGTGTCTTAAAATGTAAGACGGGAGCACATAGACGAGGCATGCAGGGCAAAGGCAATTAGAGCACTGGCAGCTATATCACTTCCTCTAACATGTCAGAGGTACTAAATGTGATTTATAATGGGAGTTCCTGCTGGGCACTCTTAAAGGGGAAAGAATTGAGAGGCATTCAAAAGGAGTGTAATGGGGAGGGCTTAATATTACTATCTAAACAAATGGTGTTCTTTCTTTTTTGTTGATTTTTTGAGAGGCAGAAAAATAAATTCACCATAGCCAAAGACAAGCCAAAGCTTATAAAGCACAGATAACACAGCCATAACTAATACATTATGTTTGTA
This sequence comes from Perca fluviatilis, assembly GCF_010015445.1. NCBI lineage: Eukaryota > Metazoa > Chordata > Actinopteri > Perciformes > Percidae > Perca > Perca fluviatilis. The sequence goes on from NC_053112.1 coordinate 32,183,861, forward strand.
CACAAATGTGTGTTAAGTAATCTTACAACTGCAAAGCCCCTTGCTTAGCGTACTCAACGTATTATTAACCATTTATCTGCAGCCAGGGTGAGCCAATGATAGCCTATGGACAGGATTAGAGTACAAGTCGAATGCTAATATCTGCAAACACATCAGAATGACTGCCACAGCTACAATAAACCCTTGTGATCTGTTTCAGATCTTGTTCCACTTTCCCATCAGTCGTCATCACAGCCGCTATAATTCCCTTTCTTAGTGCCAAGATTTTTTAGATAGAAGGCACAAAGAGAACAGGACAGAGAGGGGTGGCTTTTGTTTTGGTACCTCTGCGTCTTCCCCCACTCTTTCGCTTTCTCTTCCCTTCCCTCTGTGGGGCTCTGGTGTGATTATTACACTTTCAGTGGAGGATTTAACCACGGGCCAGTTGGGCCATCGCCTCGGGGAGGTCCCGATTTCAATGCTGTGTGCTACTTTTTCCCCCAGTTTATTGCCTTGCCTTTTATTCTGCCAGACAGTCCCACTGACATCAGGGGGCTCTTAGAATAACTTGCCCGCGGCAATCAGATCCCTGAACCTTAAATCAGCCACCGTATACTGGTATAGGTTCCAGATCTAAAAATGAGCTAGTGCTAATAGATAAAGATAACTCATATGATGTTATGGATGAAACATTTCTTTTACGGTTTTAATATTTGCGTAGTCTGTCGACCAAGGAAGAGTTCATATGCTTACCTTTAACAACGTTTAGCCAAGATGATAAAAAGAAATTGTGATTAAAAAAAACGTGATTATGACACTTTTATATTTGGCTGAACATTGCAATATAAATATCCCCATGCCATCACATGTATTAGGACTCCTATAACCAATACACATAATTGCAACCTGTATCAACAATTAGCTTAGTATCTTACCACAGCTGCATTGCAAACGCTTCCCTATTAATGTTACTCCTCACACTAGCCAAAATTACAGCTAGGTTTGTGCATTATCCTGAAACATTTTACATCAATAACTTAGTCTCTTTACTTGATACTGAATGAAGTTTAACAGATATTGTTTAAAGTGCATCATTTTTTTTTCATACTGGTAAACTATTTGAAATCTCACCTCTATCTTTTGGAGATGCAGATCACAGAAAGGAAAACCTATCGTGGTTTGAATTTGAAGGGGGGATAGCAGCTAAATCGATCTGTAAAGTTTTGTAGTCTGCTAATTGGTCTATATGAGAATCTTGGCATAATTAGCTTTTGGCAAAGTCCACAGGGCCCCACTTTTGTATTGATGGTCTTGGCCTCTCTCTCCTCTGGTCAGTATAGACTGTGTGTGGATCAATGTGGGAAGTCAAGTACCGGTCAAGCTTATGCGGAAAATTCAGACCAACTATGATGAAATGAAAGGAGATCAATATTCTTTTGTGCTGTGTGAATTAATGGCATTTGTATCCAACATTGTCAAGTTGATGAGAAATTAATAATAATAATAATAATAATAATAATAATAATGCACTAGTATTAGACCTTAGAGTGTTGCATGATGCAACCCCTGACTGTAAAAACAAAGTAGTGGGGCCTTAAAAATGAATATTTCAATGTCATATATTCACAATGTTAAGGTCAGAAGTTTTTATAGAAGCTAGCGTGAAAAGGTGCAATGCTCTTTTACATTAGAGCAGCAGTGGTTCCAAACCTATATAATAATAATAATAATAATAATAATAATACATTTTATTTAAAGGCGCCTTTCTCGGCACTCAAGGACACGATACAGGGATACATAAGACATTTAAAAGCAGCAAAAAATATTAAAAAAAAAAGCATGGATAAAGCAATGTAAATACTTGCAAGCTTTTGTCACAAACTGCATATGCTAATGAGCTGTAAGTTTAATTGATAGCCAAATTCATATGATTAAGAGGTAAAAGCTAAAGAGATAAAAAAGGAAAATAATCAAATCATCTGGCAGCCTTCAGATTTTTCTTGTGGCCCCTTCAAGGGTCCTGACACCAAGGTTGGGAACCAATGCATTTCCATGTTATATATATATATATATATATATATATATATATATATATATATATATATATATATATATATATATATATATGTTACATATATACAGTATGTAACATATATAGTAACATACCAGTTTTCCACAGGGATGACAGCAAGTTTGCAGGGAGGTAAAGTGGCCACATTCTCATCCCTCTTTATCCAAAATGACGTGGCCCCTTCTGAAATAGACACACATGTGCAGACAGTCTCAGAGTTAAACTTTTAATTAATCACATTTGATTTTCTCATTTTAAAAAACACACTCTTTATAAGAAAAGGTAGACCCATAATCACTCAAGCAAAAGAAAACACCGTAGCAAAAATGCAAACCAAGACATGATTAATTCACGCCACTGAGTAAACACTTAATAATTTCTTAATGTAGGACTGTCAAAGGACCTGATTTGTTGGAGGCTGATATGCACATAATTAAGCCATACTGTAATTTCTGTCCTGTGGGTGTGTGCGGTTGCAATGATGTGTGTATGTGCTTCAGTGTATGAATGACAGCTCGAAGAGCCCATGTAGTGGGTAAATGTTGCAGAAGGCCAGAGTCTCAGGAGTGAGCACTGTGGATCTGTGATCTCTGATCTGTGCAGGAACTCAGCAGGAGGCTACCACCGACTCGCTATCACATCAGCCGTAGACATAAACTCACATTTGCTGGGCTCCCCTGTCTCCTTCTAGAAGAACTTTAAGCAAGTCGAAAACTGATGGCTCGCCCCTCCTAGTAGAGGTGTATCAGGAGTCAGAGCTCTAATAAGAAGTAATTGTGCCCTTGCTTTAGCCTGGCACTCTATGAGGAATACAGGTCAACAGAACAGCTGGAACTTAGAGATTGTTAAAAACAGACAGGGTTGCTGAGGGTTTATTTGTAGATTGGTGCAAACATAAAATAAAAGGCATTTTACTTACTGCTGTAAAAGGGGTTTTCAAAGGAAAAGTCACAGCTTTTAAACGTCTAATTGCAGTTGGAAGCAAGGAGCTGAAGCTATGCGTGAAAAGGAATGCATGGTTAATGCTTTAAAACAAGAAAAGTGCTTTAAACTGAAAGAGCAAACATTGAATCATTGTTAAAACGATGTTAAGTTAAATTCATTAATATTGAAGCCTCGGCGTTGTTGAGACGGTTTTAAGTCAAATTGTATCAGACTTTAAGATCTGACTTTAAGATTTTATATGCAGTTTATGCACGCAAAATGGGCCACTGCCACATCGGGCTCTCGCCTCACTCTTTATTGAAAGCTTTCTTAAAAACGACTGATAAAAGCCAAGGGCATCTTTAAGAATTGACACACTCTTTAAAACATACATCTCATGAAAAAGACTTAAAGAGGGCCAGTTGCAAATTTAATATAACTTGGGGGATGCAGCAGTGAAATAACATCAGTGTGCAGGCAGCGGCTGTTCACAAAGTAACTGCCTGGGTCTGAGAGAATACTACGCTCACATCACATCTAAAAGGCAAACACACTGGCAGACAGAGGCGAGGCAGGCAAGGCTGATGAAGAGTGAGGAGAAAAGGCAGGCTCAATTGAGCTGGAGAGATATACCCCTATTTCACCTTTTTGCATCACTTGCTTTTGTTCTATATGTCCATTCAGACAAAAGCCTTTTATGGCTTGAAAGCAAGGGTTTGATGAGTTCATCAAGTAAATAGGCAAAAAAAAGTTTCATGACATGTCTGATTCTTCCAACACTCTCTAAAATAAAAAAAAATAAAAAACCCAAAGTAACCTGGACACAAGAACTCTCAGGATTTAGAACAATACAAGTCAAGATCTCCCAACACATGAGAAACTTAAGTGTAATTCAGTTCACTTTTATTTTGATGCACTTTTTTTTCTACCCCATAAATATTTGATGAAATAGGTCCAAATCAAAGCTATATAACATTCCTGCATAACTGATGCTCACACCCGTGAGCCATCAACATTAGGGGCATGATTGAGTGCCTTCAAATGAATTAAAACTGCACATTGATTACTTGATGGAATAAATGGGTCCTTCCCACCACATTCGCCCGTCATTCTTCAGCTTTGCTTACATGCATAGATCCCAGAGAAAGCAGCATTGGCAAGACAGCAGGAAGAGAAAGGGACGGATAAGACCTTGGCAAATGCTCGTTTTGACTTCCCATATATTTCAAAATGATGTGTTGATTTGATCTCTGTGGGAAGTTAATTAGGTTCATAGATTGCTCCAGGTATTCTTCAGGTAATTCAGAGTGTCATGATCTCTAGAAATAAAAACCTTAGACCTCACACTAATTATTTCTACTGTGTCAGGGGTGTGCGTTTTTTCCTGGTAGTAACATTGAAAAAGAATAATAATTGCAAAATCTAATAAGATGAGGCTAGCAGACACAAAGAACCTAGCATACTTTGTAAAAAAGTAATGCAATTTACAGAAGTTGCTGTGATCCTCTGAGGCTGGTGTTCACACTTTGACCTCGCAAGAACCGTTTCTCTTGCTTTAAATCATCATTATTAGCTGCCATTGGCCAGTAAGGAATAACTAATAATTTGTTCAGTAGTGCCCTCTCCATTCTAACATTCACACTGTCAATCAGAACAAAGGCATGGAGTGCCAGGACAAGCAAGTGCCACTGATACAGCATTGCAATTAATGGAAGACTGCAAAAAATCCAAGTCTTTCTGGAGCAGCTCTACTCTCACAAACCGAGGTAGTAGCTTCAGGATGAGCCTTAGGCGTCTCCCAGCTGTCAAAGTTGGGAGGATATACAATGAGGCCACTCATTTTCCGCTGAACAAGTTGTTCAGCTCAGAGCAGGTACAGGACCTGCAGGGTGGTTTGCATATTGGAACGGTGAAGGTTGAGAGAAGCAGAGCCTCTCATTAAAACCTTCAGATATCATTAGTTTCTCTATCAACACTTTACACCAGCCAGCTCCTTTCCATCTCCTCTGCAGCTTTTCCTCTGTGGAGCAGCTGTCTTAAGAATAGCGAAACCTAACATAAACATGAATAAATAAATCTCCCATTTAATCACTCGCTTGAAAAGATTCATTCACACTCCCACCTTTCAGCCATATTTTATTTAAACAAAGGACATCAATCCTTGAATCATAAATAAAAGGGCCGCTCCACGCCAATTGTTTTAAAATGTTAAGCTATAACTAAAACCTCATTATGAAGCTGATCCGCAGAGACCAAGGTCAAAAGTAAAAAATCATTTTGGTAATCCGATGTACAACAGTTCCCTTACACGGTGGCATAATTAACTTGAATATATTAATTCTTTAGTACATTGCTTATTGAATTATACATCCTCAATGTGCCTTCGACAATACAGTATATTGAGCAATGATGGTGAATCAGGAGTAGTAGATAAGACCTGTTGACATATCTGGAGCCCCTGAGCATGAATTATTATCTCCGTCTCATTGAAGGACATCCTGTTGGGTTCAGGGAAATCAGGAACCTCCCCTGAATAGGCCTATTTGTCTGAGTAAGCTGTAATTGCTTTCTCAGGACACCGGGAACAATTTCAATATTTTAAGTAAAATTGTTAAACCAGAGTATACTGAGGCTGCAGGAACTAAACTGACCGCCAAAGAGATAGTTGAGCATAATGCTCTCAATATGAGAATACATGTCTGATCAATATGTGTGTGTGTTCAACACCAGATGTGTTCAGTGATGGGCAGCAAGCACAAATGTACAAGTGGACGACAAAACGTGACTGTGGTCATTGTCTTATCGTGCTCTAACTATCAATTTATGGGAGGTCACCCTTGGCTTGTCTTTTTGTGTGAGTGTAAGAGTGCAGGCAAATCTACAGGATCATCACATGGCCTCTCAATAAGTGGAATTTCGTTGCGATGTGTCAAACTAACTAGCCTGCTAAGCAAACTATTCTGCCAACAGCATGCCATGTCAACTAGCGCACTGCCTAAGCCACCATATAAATAATCTTCTTTAGCTACCCCATCTTGGACATCAACAATACATACACTTATCTCTAACACAGTCTGGTAACCTAGCATGTAGCCATCTAGCCATCAGAAGCAAACTGCTTAATCCACCAAACAAACCAGCCAAGCCTCTATAGCTTCCTCATCCTAGCAAGAAACTCCACACACTTCTGTCTCTAGCCAGTGGCACCCCCAGAAATGTTCATACGGGTGGCAAGATGAGGCAACTGAAAATAACAGAATTTCAGGAATTCTATTATTCTGTTAACTATGTAAACTATGTCAATGTGAGACTTAGAGAATAATATACTGACTAAGGCTGCAGCTATCGATTATTTTAGTAATCGAGTATTCTACCGATTATTCCATCGATTAATCAAGTAATTGGATAAGAAATACTTTTGTTTTATTGAAGTTTAATTTTCGAAAAAAGCAACAATGTTATTGCCTAGGCTATATTGCTTACAATATCATCTCTCAAAAAACTAAACACATTAAGTGCATTTAAGTGCCATATTACATTGTTTTTAAAGAAAACATTTTCTGAAAAGCAAGAACAACTCAAACTAAGGCATACATTAAACATACATAAACATTATCTTAAGTTGTGCAACTTAACTTTCAGAACTACAAGTTTCTACCTGAGACTGATCTGCATATAGGCCTATATGTAAATATTAGTTATAGTCAACCTATTTTCATTCATATATTTGATTACAATGTCACACAGCTATGTTACACTTGTTCTAGTAGATCGTTGATCAGCTGTTTCTCCATGAAGAGAGAGAGTGAGAGAAAATGGTGCGCAAAAATCAGCTGTTTTTCCAAAGGGATAGTCAACAAGTCGGCTCTTTAGATCAGATTGTGGTCACCACTACGTATTCTCTTGTCTTTGTTTTTGGTAGTTGTTGTGTTTGATGTAGTTTCATCATCCATATGACTCTGAGATTTACTGTTGTCGGGTCCGCTTCGTGGAGTGGATGATTAAGTTAGACTCCATGTTTTCTGTTGAGATGCTGAAGGATTGACGTTGTGCTATTATTGTGGTAAGCTAGTTTGATTTTTCAGTAGACATACTGTACAGAGTTTTCATTTTAATAATGTTTGAACTGATTCCAAATTTTGAACACTTCTGACGTTTTCTCCAGCCTGTCTCTTCTCTTAACCCCTCACTATTAATGCTCTTTCTCTTTGTAATCTGCGGTATCAGTCTTCACGGCATGTGTCGCCAGCAGCGTCAGCCCGGTGTGCGACAGTAATAATTGTCCGTGCGGAAACACTGTGAGCAATACAACGTTGGTAACATGGATCAAACGAAGCTTCGAGGCAAATCATTTTGCACCGAGGATTTTTAGTAATCGAATTATTCAAGTTATTCAAGGAATCATTTCTGCCATAATACTGATATATTTGGGTTTCTTATTTTACAGTAAATGTTACTAATTATCGGATGTGCACAGACTAATAACAGTACAGTTAACATTTTGAGTTCCATAACAATCCTTTTTTAATGGGTTTAATCTGTGTACAGTATACATGCATTAGGTGATTAATTGTTCTTCAAATAGTTTAGTTGTCCTTTTCCTTTATTTGCATGTTGCATATTATGCATATGTGACTCGCGAGAAGGGGGGTGTGGGGGGCAGCGATTGTATCTTGCCACCCTTTGGCGGCACCACTGTCTATAGCATCACAATTTAACATTATAAGTGTACTAACTAAAACAAGATTGGATATTTTTCATTTTCCATTAAGTCCCCTGCATTTCACCCACAATCCTTTCTGTTTGAATGCTATCTGAATACCAGTTTGACAAAGGCGGCGACACTGTAAAACTTTCCCATTGTCTTGTCAGTCATGCCTGAAGAACTCACATTCACATCTTTTATTCCCATTTTTTGATCCACAGAAAATGGCAAAGATTCTTTTATATTCAAATGAGAACATTAACATTAGACATCCGGCATCACAAAGTCCCTCTCTGTTAGCATCTCATTTGAATAGCTCATATCTTCAAGACACAGCTCAGTTAGAGTCATCTGGGCTTTTGTCCCCAGCACGGGACACCACAGGCAAGTCAGAGAGGTGTCACAAATCCAGCCTAGTAATTTGTCATGAAAGAACCCTTTCCTGGGATGAAGGTAACGAGCTGTCAAGGTTATAATGGCTAGCATAAACATAGCTAATTAATTAGAAATCAGGTGAGGCAGGGCAAGGCCACACTGCTGAGAGAATCCACAATTAGCTAATATGTTACATATACTTCTCAGAATATACTGTTAGGAAGGCAAAACAATTATGTTGGTGTGAACGTCAACAAGGAGAGACTGATAAGGAGTCTCTCAGTGGCACCTGTAACAACCTCAAAGAGAGCATGCATTATGAATACAAAAGGCAAGCCATTCTCTATTAGAGATGAGGACCAAAAGGCACTCCGACAATAACATGTCAGCATCTCTTAAAGTGCACACCAACTCCCTCAGACGTCTCAAAAATGCCAAACAAAATGAAAATGGCATGCTCCGGCTCAGAAACTTGGCACTGAGTGAAAACTTTCAACAATGATTCTCTCAGAGGACCGAGTTGTCTCTTTTTAGACTTTAATAGTAAATTGCAGCTAATCTATGCTGTTCACTGGGAGGAGAACTGGCTCTTATTGTGTCAGGTTTGTATTACCATTCTGATATTGTAATTAGTGAATGAAAATAGAGATCATGCATTGCTGTAGTTGTGAATTTAGCCTAAGCCAAACCAAAGCTGAGTGGGAGTTAACATTTCGGTTAAAATTGACAACTTTAAATCGAGGCAGGGAGGTAAAGATAAAAAGTCTGACTGGCTACCTATGTCTATAGGTAATAGAGCCCGACTGATAAAGGATTTTTAAGGCCGACATCGATACAACTATTTCGTGATTTAAAAATCCGATATTCCGATATATCGGCCGATATATATATTTTTTTTAATCCAGAAATGTGTTACAAAACATAAACAGATTTCCCTAACATTAGTTATTTGTAGTTATTTATGAGTCCTCTCTAAAATAATATATTTAAAATAAATAAACTTCTGATAAATAAAATGTATAAAAATACAAACCTTATGAACCTTAAAGTCCTTTGAACAAAAACAATAACAACAAAAATCAAAGAGTTGCCAACAGGGACGCTGTAGAGTGCCCTCTGGTGGACAAACTATGCAACTCCAATACTCATAACATGGTTGAAGGTCGTCCGTTTTTATTAAAAAATTTGAATATTCATTTATTGGCCATTATAAATGCCGATACCAATAGTTTGGAAAATGCCTAATATCGGCCGATAATATCGGCCCACCGATATATCGGTCTGGCTCTAATAGGTAACTATAAAAAAAGTGTGGCATTTTGGGTTTGCAGAATTCTGGTGTAATTACCACAAATTCTCATAAATATTGGGAAAGCTGAAGACACACAGCATACCAATTCATCTGCTCCAGGCTATATTTCTAAAAAAAATTGCTTTATTTGATTAATGGTGAGCAAAGTTGGAAATCCCTTCATCAGGCAATGAATATATGCTTTACTTCTTGAGACTAGAGATTCTGGAACTGGCCTGTTCGTAAATGCAGGTTGCATATCATAATCTAGTTGACCAAACACTTTAGGTTTAAAAGCCATTCATTTCTGAGTTTTGAGAGATTTGTTTAGGACTAATCCAGTAATCCCACAATGCTGGGTTTGTATGTTGTGCAGATTATAAAGCCCTCTTGAGACAAATTTGTGATTTGGGGCTGTATAAATAAAATATACTAGACTATATATTATATTTAAACAATGCAATGTGGGGAGCGGGGAGTAATGGGGAGACAAGGGAAATACACATGGACCATCACTATCACACTATTAGCTAGCATAGACAGCGATGACTTCAAGGCAGTTGTGCAGTTGTCTGAGACTGTCCTCTGGAGAAGAACGACAGCAGCAGGGACGTCAGATTAGAAAACTCTCCTAAGTGTCGTTCTTGGCTATTTCATCACAGTTGAGGAGGGTCCACAGGACAACCATACAAGCTAGTTTTGAGAAGTAAAAGTGTTTTTTGCACACAAGTATATTGTTGAAAATCACCTGTATTAACATAATTTACCAACAGAAATCTATGTGATTATGTGCACAGCGCAAAAACTAGTTAAATGGTAAGTTCCTGTACCGGCTGAATGGAAACCAATTTAAAATGTAAACTGAGAAGCATGACAAGTGTTTATCTCAAACTATGGCTGTTTGTGTTAACTGGTATATAAAACATGAGTGGTTACGATGCTTTACACATGTACTGTGGTGTTTCTTGGCTGACACTGCTGGTTAAAATTCAGAATCACACAAACAAGTGCAAGTGAGCAGCAAAACGGGGAAGGCCTTGCAGTCAGAAATGTTGAAGGGAAAGCACATTTGGAGGGAGATATGGCTGCTCAGCGTAATATTCTGAGCCACAGAAATGCAACAATGCAAAATGTTTCATCCTATAGATTATTGTATGTACTAATCAATTCACATTTAGTTTTCTTGGAACCCTATAGGACAAATATATATATATTTTGTCAAAATAAAACAAAACTCTATTATATCTAATAAATACTGAAACACAATGAATAATTATTAAGAATAATCTTAGGCCTGGAAAATTGTGTTATCTCCTTAATAATTCCGAAATGTGTCACGTGTGACTAAGTGCAAACAAGAAACTGTGGATTCAATACTAGTTTTTAGGTCAGTCACTTCCATAAACTATAAACTATAGTATCTCATTTTGTTGACATCTCTGAGGACGTATTACACCATATCCACCACTAGTCTTTGTATTAGAGGAATGCAACCTTCTAGTTCAGTCCAGAGGATGGTACGGTCCACTCTGACAGTGGAGACTTGTGTACCTGCCAGCAGACAAATGGACTGTCTGTTTCTCTCCATGTACAGGTCCTGAGAGCTTACAGTTGTGTTATACTGGACACATAAACCAGTTGCCAGATATAACTATTCAGGTTTAAAAAAAAATGTATTGGCCTTTTCACTGACACTACTAGTTATTACAGAATTTTTGTCATTTATTTTTTATTCAAACACACATACTTATTCTAAATTATTTTGACACTCAAGAATAAATGTTTCATCATTATTTTCTTTTTATAAATGATCTCATAAAATTTGTTGCATAAAGATTTAGTTTTTGTTGAACTCGGGAGAGAGTATAGAACAAGTTGACATGTATATTTCTGAGTGAAAAATACTCAGTGGTACTCAGTGGTAAAGGATGTTATATGTTTAAAATTGTTATTTTGCACAGGCTTTTATTATGATGATTACTATTTATGATTGTTTCCATTTTCTAAAAGTCTGACACAGTAATAAAAAAGAGAAGGTGATTCTTCACAACTCTGTTAGATACAACCCCAGCGTAATCTACGTATCTCTTTAAAATTACTGTAGATATTTGATAATCAAAACATCCTCAGCATTCAACAAGTTATCACTTAAAATATTTTATCAGAGAGGCTCAGCAGATTTAGTGTAAGTTTCAGCAGCCCTGACTTTAATTTTCCCTTAGCATTGCAGATGACATGGATGAAACCATTTCTATTTCTCTGCCCTCAGGCTCCTAATGGTGCTGCTGTGGTTCCTGCTGCTAAGGGGTAGCTGCCACCACCCCCCTCATTACCTGCTTGGTGGTGGGGCCCTAGCCTCAGTCAGGAAGTGCTGAAGCTGATCCAGCTTATCGGGCTGGCTCCTCCAGGGGCTTCTGCCACCATATGGCTGACCCAGGCCCTGCAGCCTCCCTAGGGGTGCCTCAATCAGAGTAACGATTCTGAGTATACGGCTCTCCACGTTACCCCTCTACCCCCAGCATGACTACACAGATGTTGTTTCAGCAAATTCCTCAAAATGTAAAACTATAGGAGGAGGATGAAAAAGAAGATGGGGTACTAGAATCATGCAAAGAGGTTAAATTGGATTCACCAACCTTAACACATGCCTTTTTTTCTCGGTGGATATCAGTTTGGATGCAAAAAAAAATACAACAATTGCACAGTTTGGCAGGTGGACAGAAAGCTCTAACCTGTGGCCACAATAATCACAGCACCACGTGGGAGATGCACTTTCCAGCTGTTTCACTTTACCGGGCAGGGCCCTGACATTTTAAATATGCTTTCACCAGTGGTTTCAATAGTCCTGCGTCAATATTTGCATGCCTTTTGACGCTAAGGGCAACAAAAGAGGATAGAGAAGAGGTAGAGGGGGAAAAAAGTCAACAGTTTCTACACCAGCCAAAGCTGGTGTCTAAATGTGTCTTACATCTCTGCACCCTGCTAGGCCCCCCATCCCTCTCATGCCTCGTTCTTCTCGCCTCCTGGAGGGCAGAGTGATTGAGGGGCGCTACCCTTTCCTTTTATCCTGCAAGCCAAGGCCTGCCTATCTCCATAGTCAAAAACATCAACTGTAGAGGTGTACTAAAGACAAGGAAAGCGAAGGGGAGGGATGTGAAGTGTCACATATTCCCCTAAAGCACAATGAGCCATGCACAGGTTAGATGCAAGGATATGGAAAGTCATTATTTGCAGGCCTAAAGGGATGCAGTTGTTACACGGGCCAGATGGTATATCAACAACAGGCAAAAAAGGACAACCTATTACAATCCTCTGTAGTATAGTGGTTTGCTATCAAAGACCTACAAAGGCCTGGTTGTGGCTACCTTGTTATCTAATTTGTGTATGTTTATTTATGTGCTGTGTGCATTGGTTGCCCGTGGGAGTATGAAGATGTCATTTACATGTTTGAGTACACCAGGGCTGTTTATAAAGTGTAGAGAGTGTGTGTTTGAACATGTGAACAACTGGTGCTGCAAAAAAAGATTCAGTAACTTAAGGGAGAATTAATTCTTTGAATGTTTCATTCATTTATTTTTGAAATATTGTACATGTTAGATTTTGTTTTCTTTTTATTTTGCAGTTACTTGATTGAGTAGGTCAATATGAAAAATATTAACAAACAGCGTGTAGTATTGTAGTATAGTAAGTGATTTGAATATTTGAATTGAAGCAATGCATATGTACTGTATATATACAAAGTATATCCACACATCAATCCTTAATATGTAAAATGAATACATGATATAATACACTATAACAATCGGTGACAAGGGAAGCAACACATTGAACTGCAACTAAAAGCCACCTAATACTCCAACAAGGCAGAGCTACTCCACTGTCAGTATTTCAGACAATAAGACATCATGAATACAATTACAGCCCAAATGTACCAGTGCAGAGACAAAAACAGACTCAAGACGGTTAAAAGCTATCAAAGAACAAAGGAGACAACACATAAAGGAACATCAGGTTTTGGTTATTGCCTGGTTATTCCTGGCTTTGGAGGCAAGAAGAAATTACTCAAGAATTGCAGTAAAAGCATGGAGCTGTTGACATAAAAATGTCCACTTCAGTATTGCTTTGCAGCTCATTCCAGTTACTGGGAACAGTAAATCGTAATGAGGAGAGCCTGATGGAGGCGTTAGCTCTGGGGACTGTTAACTGATGGGCAAATCGGGTATTATAACTGACAGATGAGATTTGTAGCGCGCTTAGGTTTGTAATCTAATCTCTGCTGTCATCGAATGACACTATCAGGATTTGTGTTATCGTCAATGTATAGGAAAATCACCTTGTATACTCATAGTTGCTTGAACATTTTACACTCAGAAGAGTTTTATTTCATGAGTGTGTGAACTCGGCCAATGTCTATCTGTAAAGTTGGTCGGTGTAATTATAAGCGTGGCAACACTGGATATCACCACCACCTTTTGTTTCATGTTTTTTGAGAGATTTGCTTTGGAAATACCCCTTTAAGTTGACTTTCCAAGTTCAAAAAGGTCCATTCTTGACTGCATCCAATATTGTTTTAGAATTCACGCATTTATTATTTACATGTCTTGTAAATACATGCAATAATTTAACATTTCTATTTAAACATAAGATCAATTCAGCCAGAGTATTCATGATGTATTTGTATATTTGATAAGTCAATCTAAAGAGATCTATACAGAAATTATAATGAGGTATTCGGTTCGGTTGAACAAACACAACAGAAAGTCAAGGAATTGTATATGGAAAGTTAAATTACTTTCTAATTACTAGTATTTTTGTCACTGTGGCCTCTGGTTCTGTAATAGTGAAAGAGATGGTGATGATTGTTATGTTTGCAGTTCCAACAGTGCCATGCTGCAAGCAGGACCAGAACAGTGCAATGTTTATGTGGTTTGTAGGGACACCTATTGGCTGAATGTGAAAACTACACCGTATGTTGCAGATGCACACAAGATGAAAATGTCCCAACAAATAAAGAGTACAGTGCTTTTAATTTGTGTAGTTCATTAACATTGAATAACAAAAATGTGTCATACATAATGGATAACAATTACAGTGCAAGGCATACTCTACCTCCTTTCCTTAAAAACAGACAAAAGGGGGCTAGAGTTTTTCCTACTTTTAATACACAGTGCAGTCAAGTCAGCCTGTAAGGAATAAAAAAAGCAGTGCTTCCTTTAGGACATACTAATGAATCATGTATTAAAGATAATCATTATTGGTTTATAAACGCTAGCGTCTCACAAGCCACAAGCACACAGCTCAGTCCCAGGATATGCAACAACTAGTAATAATGTAATTAAAACTAGAAACGTGGCTGAAATTCTCAGAGAACACAATATCACAAACATCTCTCAACTACATGATAAGCATGAGTGTCAGAAACCTCTGCAAAAATGTCCAAGAACACATGGATGAACTTTAACTTTTTAAATTGAAACGTGGGGATCATATTAATGTTATTTCATTTATCACAGAGGCACCGTTCTATTTTTAAGGATACTTTTATGAAATGTCAAAAACACCATAGTTTTGAAATTGAGTGTGTAGTGTTTGAATCATTCCTGCGTACTGGGGAGTATGTCATTGTGTTTTGTTTTTGTTATGGCACTTTGTCCTTATCTTAACATAGTGATGGAAATACGATGGTGGAGAAACTACAAGAAAAACAAAAATGTTTTAATACTAAAAAGATATCCCTTTAATGTTACACTCATTTATGTAGCTTCTGCTCATTTCCACGGCACTCAACAGGTGTCGTTTGCTGCGGTAAGTCCTACTTAACGGCAAAAAAGACTTCCCTCTTGATTCAGTTTCACCTTTCATGGACTATACCTTTGAAAGAGTGAGTGTATACAATAAATAGAATAATTCATGATTTTGTCATTAAAAATGAAAAGTTTCTTTTCCTCCTACTTGGGATGTGTTTTGAAATTATACATAATGGACCATAGATGTTCAGAAGTTTTTCCGAACCTCCTCTAGCTACATTGGGAGACGTACAAGAGTCCCCCCTTGCGTTTCATAGGAGAGGGGTACCAGGGCTTTAATTACGCGCAGAGCTCGGATCATTAGCATGGAAGGGGGTTGCAGTATGGAGCGTCCTCGTCTCCAGTCAAGGCACTGTGCTCTAAGTCGACCACCCCCTCCTTTCTCCTCCTCCTCCTCCTCCTCCTCCTCCTCTCATGTAACAAACGAGCCGCGGCCTTGTTACTGAGGAACAGGTTAACAAGCACAGGCACAGTGAGTTCATGCAGATGAGCAGTACATACATGTAGGAGAATATCAGCTAATACAGCAATAAAGCAAGGTGTGTGTGTGAAGTCACTAAAATTAAAGCTGAAGAAATGCATTCTTAAGGAAAAGTGTCCTAAAACACGTCTTTTTCGAGACCCTTACTGTATGTGATCAATCCACTTAATCCCACTAAAGAAACAGCAGCTCTATACGGCTGCTCTGCTGGAAACAATCCAAGTATCACCATGACACAGATACACGTAACACTCACGCACATCTATCCCAACCCAGTTCTAAACTTTCTCAATTATTCATTAATATGAAATTGTGTTTGTCTCAAGTGGAACAGCATGATTTCCTCCTGCGACATACAGGCATTGTTTGGCCCCTCTCCAGAGCCACTGTCACTCCTTTGCCAATTTCTCCGTTGACACATATTGTTCAGGAATCCATTTCCCTCCTGATAGTTTGGAGAGCCGTGATTTGTCCTAATCCTGAGACCATTTGTAATACAGAAGACTGGAATAAATAATAAATTGTGTATGACAGAGTCAAAGGAACAAAAAAATGGAGCTGGCGAACAAATGGTTTGCTTTATGGTTGGGAAGGAAAATTTTTCTTTATCGTCGCATTATCAAATCATGATATGTATATTCACTGTTGAAATGAATAATAATAAGTCGAATGTTGGAGAAATATGGAGAGCCAAAATAAGGCTGCTATCTGCTGTGACGGCTTCATAATTGTGCCGCTCTGAGGCTGCTCACTGTGAAAATGTTGTATATTGTTGAAAATCATGTGGCCCATGTGGATGCAACTGCATCTTAACCGTACTCTGTGGACATTGTGTGCAATTTTAATGTTTGAGCTTTAAGAGAAAATGAAGTCTTAAAATATATTAATCGTGAATATTACCTGTATTTAATAACACACATGGTGAAGCTCTTAAATATCTTTTAATTCAATTTTTTTAATAAAACCTAGGAACACTGACAATTAAGAATGCATGTGACAGAAAAGATATTTGAATGGAAAAAGCCCCAAAAAATAAATAAAAAGTGCTGCAAACTCAGTCTTTAATAAATGCTAAGACAATGCTGTTTAATGGGTTTTTCATAAGCAATATTTTTGGTGATGTGATTTACATTAGTGTGTAAATAAAATATCTTTAAACTGTAAAATGTGTATGAAACTGCAGAGCCTGAATAAAGCTTTCTTTCAGAACTGTGCTAATTTTTGTTGTATTGTATAGGTTATATAATCGGATTATAAAATTAGATTATATAGAGCTTCTTTATTTGGACCAGAAGTCTGAAATTTTATTTGGGGGATTATTTAAAAACATTATAAAAATCACATTATTAAAACATTGTCTTTTAGATATTGATCACAGACTCTAATTCCATGGCAGAGGGTTCGCTGTACTGTTAATCTGGTAGGCAAATACATTAATTATAATACTGTATCTAATTTACTGTGATGTCATGCACATGTTCAAACTGAGAACCTTAAGAAAAATAAAGTGGCCTCTTCTACAATTTCCCAGTGGCATTTTTTTTTTTCATGAATGCATGCCGAGGATGAATTAATACATAATTTGGAAACACTCTGTTGTGTGATCTTCTGTAAGCACTGTTCATTGAAATCATGCAAAAGGCTACTGAATAACTTTAATAAAAGATCAGTGATGCTAAAGACTCTTAAAACAACACTCATTCATTTTAATGCTCAGAAATTTCCATTTTGGTTCCCTTTGTATCCGAGATTCATTTTGCAGAACCTAAATTAGTTTGAATAGTATAATTTGTAAATATATGTTAATTAACCCTGTTTCTTCATCTCGTTTGTTAAGAGAGAGCAGAGCCAAATGAAATGCAAACTTACCTGAAAGGCAGACTCAGGACCAGTCTATGAATTACGGCAAATAAAAACACTCCTGCACAGTTTACTTTTTTGCATACTCAGTTGTTTTTAGCTAGGCAAGGGTCTTAATTGCATTGTCGTTAGTGTGACTAATAATCGCCACGAGACATTTGGGTTTATGAACCTATGCAGGCTTCTACAGTACTGTGTATAAAACCTGCAGAAGGAAAACCGCAGGAAAAGGATGCCCACCACTGCTCCTTAATTTAAGGAGAGATTAATAAAGCAGTTGCTAGACTTGCAGTTTGTTCTCCCTAAGGGTTGTATTAATAATCTTAGAGATACAGAGTTCATCTGTGGAGATCTGGCCTTGTAGAAGACCGACAAAACTTAAAAGGCTTGTCTTAAAAGATCACTGATGAGCTGCTGTTACTTGTCGTCCATAATTTACTGTTAGTTTCATGCAGATTAAATGTTAAAAGAGAGTCTGACTTTACTGTATAAAATACTGTACCGTCTGTCTGGTGGACTAGACCGCTAATAAAATGTCCTGTAGATGAGAAACCAGGAAGTGATGTTAAGGCAATGTAGTTAAGATGTATAGTAGTGGGTGGTGAATGAGGAAGCCTAGCAAAGAGGAGAAGAAGCATCGAAGCCTCAAATACGGAGACACCCTGCGGTTATGCTTTCACCATGCTATTTCTGGAATAGAGCACGACACAGTGCGGTAAAGTGTTTCCTTTCTTTATCTTAGCTTACCTGGCAATAATGATAAATACCTCCAAACAGCACACAACTATCACAATTATAAAGTATTATTATTCTCATGCAAAGTATGTGATTTTAGCTCAGTGCTCTTCCTGTGTCACACAAATAATCCCAACTGGAGAAGCAAATTCCATAGTCTGTCTGACGGTCATTCATTTGACAATATTAAGTAGGGCTGAATGATTTGGGGGGAAAATCTAATTGCGATTTTTCTGCCAGATATTGCGATTACGATTCGATCCGTGATTTAAAAATAAAGTTTAGCTTAAGTTTAATATTGACTGTGTCACAGATAAAACATGTCATGGAGCATTATAACAGGAGCCACCAAAACTGCTCTATATTCTTATGCAAGGATGAGAACATAGATATGAATTGCCAGCAATAAGTGTTTTTTTTTTAATAAGCATGGAACCTTGAACAGTCAAACACAGAACATTTATAACAGACGCTAAAGTTATAACACATAATAAAAACAATTCCATTAAAAACATATCAGTACTTTCCTGTAAACTGAAATCTCTGATATGCCTCAGTTAAATAGCAGCATCTACATACTGCACATTCTATGATCATGTTAAGGGAATACAAAATAAATGAAGAATCCACTGAAAATAGGACATTTCTGTAAACAAAATGTCCTATTTGTCCTTAAACCAAATGTTACGCCAAACATTCAACTAAATATTCACATTCGTTAATCACGCTCTAATCGCGATTTCGATTTGAAAACGATTAATCGGTCAGCCCTAGTACTAAGTAAAAGGTAGGCGGCTTATTTGAAAATCCCTTATCTTAACCTTACTCTGAGCTTTTGCCTTCTTTTAATTGCAGTCCCACAATGGCCCTATATCTGTGTGACTTAAAAATAGTACATTTACACTAACATACGCACATGAAATAGAAAACTACTCCTTAACAGCCTCAACTGAAACTCAAACTGAAATCAAAATGAACTGATGACAATTCTGAATAATGGATTAAGTTATCGATCAAGTGTTTTTTGACTGCTGGTCAGACAAAATAAGTCATTTTAACTGTGGGCTCTGGAAAAAGATAGTTTATTACAAAACTAAATTATTAATCTATAATAATAGCCACTCTGATGTTGCTCATCTTCTGTTAGACAATGTCGGGTTGTCTAAAATACTAGAATCACACCAGTGACTTCTGATCAGTTCACCATATCAGAAAATTCTTCTCTGACAGTAAATGTCTTACAGCTAACTATAAATTTGATTTTCATTGACAAATGTTAACACTGGCTAAATATATATTCTAACAGGTATAATGGTGTTTTTTTCTAGTATTATATCAATGAATTAATATGATTTTGTGTAGAATGTGTGGGGATATAATATTCAAGTTTATTCAGAAACACCCTAGAAACCCCAGTCCCAAATGTTCATCAGATTATAATTTATCAATTCAATTCTATAAATAAGGCGGACGCTACTTTCAGATAGTGGTCAGCCTATCTTTTCAAATTGAGGGCATTTTAGAAATCAAATTCTCATTGGTGCATTATTCTATCAGTGTTTGCCTGTGACTGGTTTTCATTTACAGAATGAGGAAGAATAAATACAAAACATTTGAATACTGCAGGAGGTGTTTACTCTCAGAGTGGAAATGGTTTCTTATTGATACTGTAAGTCAATATCCCTGAACGCAGCTCAAAGCTTTTTAAAAATAACAAATGTTCTATTCTGTATTCAAAAAATTAAGTCACATTTTGTCAGACAAGTGGTTTAAATTCTTGATGGGGCATGATTTTACACTGTTCAATGCACTGTACAGGATTTGACCACCAGGTATAGGTGGAATCAACATACCAGTAGAATTCTCATTTTTCTTGGTTTGTAGCAAACAATGTTTAGTATCAAATCAGTTTTATGGAACTTTAGCACCATATTTTACAGTAAATGAGTCATTTTTTTATGTCTTCCTTTCGTACAACAATCTTCAAGCAGCCACATTTGTTTTTGCAATGATTTTATAACAATTATATGGTTTCTGATTTGAATTCTTAAAGCCTAATTGTCATTGAACTACATCTAGGAGCAATCTAACTGTGTGCTTCATTTCTTAGGTTATCGTATATGAATTGCTTTTCTTTTTTTATTTGGAGAAAACAAATGTCTAAATTTCATAAGTACAAGCATCATCATGGTAATGATAGCCTTGCATTGCACTCTTGACCACCTGTTGCAACCTCGTCCTAAATATTTCACAGCTTTTCTCCCTTTTTACTCCTTCTTCTTTGGCCCTTTGATGTTTCTTCATTCTTTTCTCCTTTTTTCATCCTCCCTGGAATAGTCCTACAGTTTTCGCCTTTCATGCCTGAAACTTTGCATTGCATTTTAACATTTGTCTGGAGAACATCCTTTTCCTTCTGTGTGAAGGATCATCTTTAATAAAAGCGGAGGGCTGAGAAGAGCTGTAAATCTGTACTAACCACACAGCGCTGAGGTCTCTGGGAGACTGATTAGCATCTGGGAGCCGGTGCATGGCTTTTTAATAATGAGAAGAAGTGCTGGTTGGCTGCCATGTGACTCGGCTCGGCCTTGATGCCATTTCCCTGGTCGGTAAGGAAATACTACGGACTACATTTTTTCTGTGTCCATCATGGCAGGCAGCCATTCAAAGAACTTTCCACTTGAAAGGTTTGTTAATTTTCAACAATCTCGTCACCAGAGCAGAGATGTGACTCCCTTCAGATTTGAGGATGCTCCTGTGTGGCCACGACTCTGCAACGTTGGCATCACACATATTCAAAGCATAGATTAAGAAAGTGGCTCTCCTGCTTCCTATCTGAAAATATCAGATATAATCATTTACTGTAGATTCTCAGCTTCACAAATCTTAGCAAAATGTAGGGGACATTCAAAATGAACTGCCCAAGCAAATTATTGACTGATCCTTCAGCACACTCCATGTACTTATTGTTGGCCCATTTTTAAGGTATGAAAGGTTTACATCCAAGTAGTGAAGAGAAACAATGGTTTGATTTAAGTGCTTTATAGTAATAGAATGAAATAACTGTAGTTTGCTTTGATTTATCAAGCAGGAAACTGAACATATTTTTTTCAGTTCAACAGGAATTAAAAACGTATTATAATTAAGACATACCCATACATACTGCTAATGTTCCTACTAATTTTCACACATTTAGAGTACTAAATTAACTACATAAACTAACTAAATTGATAGATGTATGCAACGCATTCTCGATGATGAGCGAGAAAATAGATGTATAATCAAGATCAGTCAAGATCATTAATATATTAGTATTTTGTCAATTCTCTTTATTTAGAAAATTTACACTTTTTCTTTGTATAAATCAAAAGCATTAATTCCTATCTCTGCTAAGTAAAGGTAGTATAAAGTTAAATGAGGTCAAATGTGTGGCAGGCAAGACTGAATGCTACCTTTCTGTTCTAGCATCATCAACAGTGGGAAACCCCAGGAAAGTCGATGTAGACAAATCACATCAACAAACATCAACTGCCATTGCAGAAATGTAAGTATTACAGTTGTACTGCTGTCACTACTGCAACCAGTCCATTTAACCGTTTTGCAGAGGGATCCATTAGAACAGTTCTTACACATATAAATGCATCTTTTAAGTGTAGAACTCTTTGGCCCAATCCCAAAGTGAGCCCTGAGGACTAAGGACTAAGGACTCACAGACTTAATTGATCTCAGGTACTAAGTGAATGAGTGTGTGAGGCCACATGGGCTCAGATAGGTAGGAATGGGATCGGGACAGCACTTCACGAGATCACATGTTACCTTGGCGACGTTTAATAACAAAGATGTTGCTGACACTTGCCGGTTTGGGAATTTTCATTTTAAGTTTGTTGCTTTCCACACGGCCAAGGCCCAGGAGACAGCTACCTGATTCCAAACTCTTGTTTTACAAGCTGGACAACAGGTTGCTCTGTTCCGTGGTCGTGTGTCGTGCTATTGTTTACCTTCGTAATTTCCATTTCCCTATGGTCTCGCGGTGTGAACCGCCAGAACGCTTTGAACTGTGGGTAATTCCCTTTGGTGAAGTCTGCATCGATGCAGACTCACGGAAAGGGCTCGGTAAGTGTGTACTCAAACCCTCACGCCCTTTGAAATTCCACATTGGGACAACCCTAAGCCCTTACGAATTTCGCGAGAACGCGCACTAAAGTCCGTGAGTCTGTGAGTCCGGACTTTGGGATTGGGCCACTGTGTAGAAAACAGCACAGACTACTGAAAGTAAGGAATAAACAAGGAAAATATAGTATTTTTATAAACAAAGACCATCATGGAAATGCCTCAAACTCCCACAATCCCATTTTGCAAGTTGCAAATACCCCCCACACGTCAATCAACACTACCTTATAGAAAGTAAAGCACTTAAAGGAAAGTAATAGCAACACCAGTTTATCCTTGCAGATATGAACACGTTGATCACCAAAGAAAAGTGTCAACAATCAAAATGTCTACAGCAGACACGTGTAAGCTATGACTTTCAGTTGCCTGTAGGGCTGCAACAGATTAATAAAAACAATAAGAACTTATTTTACCAGTAAATTGCTGTTTAATGACAAAAACAGATGAGAAAAGGGAATTTTACAATAACTTTGAATACATCATGAGGTTTACCAGTTTCAAGTAAACACACCATTTAGTCCCGTCTATGTTGTTTTTCCGACAAAAGCAGTGACCAAGTGCAGACTGTTGTACATCCCGCTGTTGGAATTCTCTATAGTGAAATACAGTCACAAATTTTACACCATTTGCTGTCAGCATTTTAACCGTGTTTTATCCAGTTACTAGCTAACGGTAGTCTAAAGTTACCTGCTGCCAAGTGTAACTTTAGTGTTAACTAGCGTGACATGCGATGCTTCTGTTGCCTCTAACATCAGTTTCAGAGCATCAGAGACCAGCGCAGGCATTTACTGTATGAGGCAATGAAATGAGGCACCGAAATCCGCGTTGCTATTCCATCTGGTAGATACCAGTTGTTTAGACACCAGTGCCATATTAGTACCAGGGTTCGCTGCCCAATCCTGGCTTTAAGCAACCTATTCTAGGGTAAATCAACTACCAACTGCCACTGAAATTGCGTTGCCTGTATCTTTCACGCCAACCCTCCACAGTGATTTTTCAGCCTACTTTAACCAACAGTAAAAATGTATTTCACACTATTATTATGGTTAAACTTTGCAATTAATCTGCGGCAACTACGTATGGTCCGTTACACCACTAGTTGTCTGTCTTGTGTCTGTCTGGCAGAACAGATGCTCAGTGCAATTGTCTACATTTGTGCTTCCACGGGTCTAGTAATGAGCCAAAGTGTTGTAACTTCAAATCCTAATCCAGCCCCAATTAACCGTTGTAAAAACATTGATCGTGCACTGGGCTGTGAGCACTGTCAAAACACCCACGATCACACATGAGTGTACTGGAGCTAAACAAGCTTGAATATATTTGGTTACTACTTACTAAGGCCCTTAGTTACTTAAAACAGAAGCAGATAAAACTTCTGTTTCGTGTGACACAATCTGCAAGACGCCTTGGAAATGTCAAGCATGTTTGATGAGCAAAAGGATTTGATGAAGTCGTGGTGACAAGGCCCTGCCGAATGTTTCCTCCAAGTCCCATCGTACCCAAATCCCACTTGAGCATGTCTTGACTCCAATCTGTAAATGGGTGCCCACCTTAAGCGTTAATTGTCTAATTGTCACCTGTCCTCAACTAATTAATCTAACAATAAACACATACAAATATGTTTATTGCATCAACTATATATGCATATTTATCCAAGAGAAATTACAATAATCCTAATTTATGGTAAAATAACTTTAGTATGATACACTTGAATATAATGATGTGGTGCCATGGACCCTTTGGTTTCAAATTGGAGGTGTAAGACATGGTTTCAGAACAATTGAATATGTCTGAACAAGTCAAGTTAGTAAGTTATATATATACTTTTTTAGCATAAATGAATTATTGTTAGATTACATGTTATTTTTTTTTCTGAATTTTATTTAAGGATCCTTTCCTACATTGTTACTATGTTGGCTATGAATACATTTGTAGCCACTAATTTTCTAATTGTCTTGTAATTGCTATTGTACATTCCTCCATTAATTAACAGAAGCATCAAGTAATACAAAAATAGTATATGTATGCACACACAATATAATTTATATTGTGATGATGTGACGCATTGTAACATATTCTTAATGAAATTCTTTAGTCTTCTGCCCCGATGTCAGGTTTGACTCGATGAAGTGGTGGGCTATATCCATGATTTTTTATTTTTTTTCTATTCCCTGGACAAAAAAGGAAAAGATCTAAACCTTTTCTTTTCGACTGAATTTACATCTTCTGCTCATTTCTCCTGCTTTCTTACCAAGAGAATTCTAATGAAGGGCAGAGTCAGATATCTACAGGGATACAAGAGGACCTGGAGACAGGAGAGAATGCAGCCACTGATGGCAAGAAATTTCCATAAAAGTACAATCAGGTTGGAATTTTAAAAGTGAATGTTTAAGTAGTCTAAGAGATGGGCTTTGATTCACACTCTGATCAAACCCAAGACATCTCATTCAGAGAATAATGATTTTTCCCCCCTAATTTTCCTCTGTTTCTGTCTCATCTGTGAGCTTACAGGTAGAGCAAAGCCCCATGGTATTGTTTTCCCTCCAGTACTTGAGCACAGGAGCCTTTCTTCTGCCGGATTAGACATGGCCAAAAAGAATGGCAAATGTAGGTATGCCACGTTATTATTAGAGGTGGGCTACACTGTGCAGATTCAGGCCCAATCCATTCTATGCTTTTTATGTTCCCTGCAACACTGGATAGCAAGTAAATAAATGTATTTTTTATGTATATTTTCATTTGAAATGTTGAAGAAAGCAGTCTTCCTTTGTGCATATTTTCCCATGCATACGAGGATGTGACTGAATATGTCGTTCACAGAAATGATGGACAATACAGTCAAGTTCCCATGTGGGAAAAGCAGCAATTTTGGCCATGGTTTTAACCAGGTACTCCTGTGTTATTGTAATAGGTAGAAACAGAAAGAAAAGAGCACATTTACACAAATACTGTAAGTACTGAGTATTTCCATTCACTAAGACTCTGTTTAACCAATAATTCAAATGGCAATGGAAACTATATTTGCTCCTTTGTGCTTCTTTGAATTACTTGTCTCTTTGCTGAATACATTTTTTGTACATCAAATGCATAATAAGTTCACGAGGCATCAAAGGTCAAGTCACCCAGCGGAAAGGAGGAACATTGCTATGGAAGATCAACTGATCAACCAACTACTTTAACAAAACCCTCACATGAACTGCTAAGAAAATGTAACAACAAAAACTGGGAGGGTATTTTTACTTAAAAAAAAAAAAAAAAAAAAAAAAAAGGTACTGTAAGTGTTTTTTGTAAAACAATAAATGTTAAATAGCTCTACATTCCAACAGCCATCACTGAAATAGAGCATTTGCTCAGTAACATGAGTCTCCCAGTCTATCTGCTGTGCAGTAAACAGAGAATGAATTTTCAGGTATCCCGTTCCCACTTTATCAGGAGAGAGAGCACTACAAAGAGATGGTCCTCTCTGCGCGTTCACGCCTCCGGCAGCAGAGCTACAGTGTGACTGACGATGGCGAAACAGGCAAAGTTAACCTTACCTATTCTAGCGCTCCAGGGAACAGATTATATCACCAAATATACACAGCGAATAAAGATTGCAGAAGAAAGGAGAGGACAAAACAAAGGTGCTAGAAAGAAAAAAAAAAAATCCTTTCTCAGACCACACCCATCTTCAAACTCGGCCTTCATTTTGATCTCAACTACACACCTAAGAAGGTTTGTGACATGGTTGGGACATTATCGCAGTGACACAATTTGGCCAAAGACAGACAAACAAATATAAACACCTACCAAAATACTCAGTGGTAGTTACCACTGCAATAGGTGTCTCCAGGACCACATTTTGCCATGATGACACACACACACACACACACACACACACACACACACACACACACACACACACACACACACACACACACACACACACACACACACACACACACACACAGACTCATAAGTTAAAATTGCAGCCCAAGAGAGTGTGATTATTTATTGAAATAGTATATGTCAATGAGTTACAAACTTTTCCAATCTCCAATTTTTTTTTTTTGGCCTTGACCAACTGCCACTTTGCTCGTTTGAAAGCCATGATGTCTCTCTCTCATGGGTGGGCCAAATTCTCTGGGTGGGCAAAGCAGAGAAAGGGGAGGTAACCTTGCTCCTTATGACCTCATAAGGAGCAAGATTCCAGATCGGCCCATCTGAGCTTTCATTTTCTCAAAGGCAGAGCAGGATACCCAGGGCTCAGTTTACACCTATCACCATTTCTAGCCACTGGGGTACCATAGGCAGGCTGGGGGAACGCATATTCATGTTAAAAAACCTCATGAAGTGAAATGTTCATGCCATGGGACCTTTAACATGACTGGTTAGGGCTGTCAAACTTTTAGATTCTTTTTAACGCCACTCTTTGTTTAATTGACACGAATAACGCACATGATTTGACCATCGGGACATACCGTAGTTTGGGAGCGGTGCAGCAGTAACATTGTACATCCATGCTTTTTGGATGGCTACCAGAAACTGTAAAGTGCTCCGTGATAACATCCAGGGGATCACCAGACCAGTCATCCGCCGTCTGGCTCGACACAACGGAGAGAACGCATCTCCGGTCTGATCTACGAGGAGACCCGCAATGTGCTGAAGGGACAGAGCCCTCCGTGATGCCGTCACCCAACACAGAGATGCAAAGATGAAGACGGGGACTGCGATGGATGTAGTGTACACCACACCCTGTACGGCTTCAGAGGTTAAACGTTATCCTGAATCATAAATAAAAGGTTCTTTTATCAGCCACACACTTCATCTAAAGAGAGACTACCCGTTCTGAGTAATAGTCTTTATTACTTACATTTTAACTAAATCAATGATCATTAAAAAGCAGCTCAAGACCCAAAAAATAAATAAACCTTAAGCAGAAATGGATAAAGAAAAGGATGTTTTGAATGACAAGTTGAGTTTCAAAGCCTTTCCAGAGACTCAATTTATTTGCATGTTACCACCGGAGTACATTAAGTCTCAAATAGCACTTGAGAATTAAAAACTTGAAAAGTATCCTTTTTAAACATTTAAAACGGATAGAAAATGTGCGATTAAAATATTTTAATCGATTGAAACCCCTTATGGTTACTTATCTAATTAGTGGCTGTTGTCTGTTTTTTTAAACGTGTCTGTTTTTTGAAAACTACACATCAGAAATAATAATAAAACAACTGTGTCAAACCATAACATTGTAGACCCATCGGCTTTCCTAAATTGTCCATGAGAAGCCACATTGCAAAGCTTAGTATGTTACATATTGGCCCTACATTTCTCTCCTCAGGAGTATTGATAAAGTACAGGAAACTTTGTTTAAACTAGGTATGAGGTTAGTAGTTCACATAGTGTAGGTCTATACATTTTCAGTTTCAAATGTGATCTGTCAGACATGTGCTGCAAGCTATTACTCTTTCATTGCTCCTTTTTGGAGAGGTTCCTGACCAATTATTTTCAGACAGATGCAGGGATGCAGAATGACTCGAAGCATCAGTTTTTTTTCTAGATGATGCCTAAGGTAAGGGAAGAATGGCCAGAGGCTAAGGCAGCCCTCTAGGGGCCCAGGGAGCTTATAAACTGTGAAACTGACATCTCTTATCTATTACATTTGCCAAGTAAACCTTTAAAAACCTTCACAGTGCTCTACATGCTTTTCCCAACCTGTATATATTTAGCATTTAATGAATTTGAAGTCATTTTTGAAGTATCGACTGTGAATAATCACTGATCCAAGGATGAATAAAAGCACTCAAAACTTAGTGTACCTCCTCATCTGCAAGCTTTCATATTTATTTCAATATAGCGTATGTTATTTTTATGTAGTACAACTTTCTAAAATCAATAGACTGTGCACTTTCAGGATGAAATAAGTTTTATCATATCAATATACACTTCCTTCAACAGCCAGTTTTCACCATGCCTATCAAGGCATGGCCAGAAAAGGCGGTTGAAGGGAGTTTGTTGATGTGGTGCTGTTGGCAGCACGTGAAAAAAGAAAGGCAGAAAAAAAGCCACTCTTATTTTCCTCATGCAGGTTCCCTTGATGATAGGTCCTCGCAAACCAAAAAAAGCCTTGCAGGGTGCCTCCAGAAATGTTCATTCAGTCAAAGGGAAGCCTGTCACTGTTTGAATGCTGTCACCTTCACTTAGAGCGAGGCAAAGCAACAGACATCTGCCTGTAGCTTCCTCCGAACCTTTCACAGAAACTGTAAGTATGCTCTACCGTACAGCAGAGCTGTAATATAAATACAACCAAACTACATCATACTTATATAAGACCTAAGACATAATGATAATGTTTGTACATTCACTTTTTGAACCAGTATTGCACGCATCTGTCCAATAGAAGTTTGTCTGGCTCAGCAGATGTGTAGATGTTTTTGGCAGCAGAACAGGAAAAAGCCAAAGAACTCTGTAGCATGAAGAAATTGATCATCACCGTCCCTATAAACTGTGGTACAAAAGCCTACTAATTATTTACAAAATATGACATTTTCTGAGGGCTTTTTCTGTGACATAATTGACTAATAATAACTTTACATGAAAGTGTAGAGTATATCATTTGGCAATAATTTACAGCAGATGAACATGACATGAACATGTCAGTGTTTGTTAGTTTCTAAGGTCGATTTCTGCTTCTGCATTAAATCGACGCCATGGGTACGTACGTAGGTATGTGGAGATTACCGTTATTTGGAACTGATATGCATTTACAGTGAAAATAAAAATCTTTAAGTCAAAATTAAGATTTTGAAATGTTGCAAAGTCCAACACAAAACTTTGTTTGAAATGCTTTAAGCAATTATTTAATAAATGAGAAACTTTCCACATAATACACAGTATTTTTTACACAGTAAAAGATAGTCAGATAGTGTTGTGGGCGGGACATTAAGTCAGACTCAGTGGTGAGTGAAACCGAAGTTTTCAATGGTTATGATGGGCAATGTGAGAGAGAAATTTTGTTTAGGTACATCAACCCACGTTAAGCTTTTTCACGTTAGGACTTATAAACCCCATGAGAACTGTGGACAGTTCACCCACAGCCACTCTGCTGCCCTGCTGAAAATGTGAAGAGAAACGCTTAATGTCAGATACCGTCCATAATAATTGGACTTTAGGTTCGATTTTTTTTACAGTTTTCAGTGGTTATGAGGAGCAATATGTCGATTATTCATATTTATAGGGATAAATCACCATTTCACCATCACGTGTGTCATTGTTTTTGGGAGTTTGTCAACAAATGTGCGGGCAGCTGAGGCATGCCCGGGCAGAGACGGGGTGAGTGGACTTACCAGAGCGTTGGCATATGGCAGGCAGAGAGCATTTATATCCTGTTATGTCCTGTTCTTCACATCAGTGGGTCTTTCTTCTCTTGTTTCAACGAAGTGAATACATGATGAAGTGACTGGAACTATCCATCACCTCTCGCGCCTGGATTCTCAACGTCCCGGTCTTTGAGACACAGCCGGTGTCTGTTTTTTTTCCATCATTACATGCTATTACGGTTAGTTAGCGTAGTTAAACACTACACACTGTGAAATTACGTGTCCTGTTTTTATTTCACGCATATCTGCTTTGAGTGAGTGAAGCTATGAGCTGAGCTCTGTTATCTCAGAGCTGTTTGTTTTGGAGAAGAGTTGTCAGGCGAAGTGGAAGCGAGCGTGTCACGGAGGATAATGGGAGCCATGCGAGTAACATTGTTATAGCACATGCTATTTAAATAGTTTTTAAATAGTTTACACCAATAAGCTAGCAACAATATCCTCACTTTTCCCAGCTGTAGCTGCTGCTGCTGCATTTGCTGTTCGCATGTTAGAAAATCTATCACTACCCTCCCTATCTGAGGTGGAATATGATTGGTTAGTTTTAATGTCACTCCAGAATATAACCTTTTAAACTGTATTATACAGGGACCTAGCCTGACAAGCCAGACCTACATCAAGATGTTTGGTCTGGGAACTCACCATTGGCAGGGCTCAATCCGAGGAGCGGGATAAACAGTTGTCTTTCAAATTCCCTCTGCAAGCAATAGGATAGCGCTACAACCAGGCAGAGCAACGCTAGTTGATAGATTAAACTTTTTCTGTATCCGGTCGGCAAAACTCAGAACACATCTTCCTTTTTTAAGAATTACTTCAGTGCTTAACTCCAAGTCTTCCAGAGTCGCAGCAGCAGCAGCTATCTTCTTTGTTTTTAAGTAGCATTCACACGGAACCGTCGTAACTCTTCTGTCCTTATGTTAAGCTTGCCAACCGTTTCTATACACATTTGGGATTGGCCTGACCAGAATTTGGTTTTTCCAGCTCTCAAGCCAACGGAGAGTTGCTAGACTGATCCTGGCTGCAAATTACATTTGCTGCTGCTAGGGTGCGTCTAGATTTCTAGGCTAACAGGGACCAGCAATCACAGAGATCCCTGACAGGTTGAAATAGAAAACACATGTTCATGTTAAATTTACTTAGCTATGTCCCTCATTGTATTGGTTTGCCCTCTTGTGGGCATAATGCACAAAAATGTATATTTCATATTCAAACGTTTTTTTAAAGGAATATTCAAATGTAATTTTTTTGCCAATTTTGACAGCCCTAGTAACTAAAACCAAGGTAAGCTCTTGACCCACAGCAAACTGTGAGACTGAACCATAGAGTGAATGTGCACAAACAAAACTATGAACTACAAGAGGCTAAAAACGTCCATACTGTAGACCTGCAGAGTCGGTTCGTCACTAAGAGCAAATCCTTTTGCATTACATGAAGTAATTATATACAAAAAATATTGATTAATGGAGCTATACATTACAGAAACAAAAGAAAGAGGCTCAACTGTGATACACTGCGTTACCAGTTTACCAGATTTCCAACTTAAACGCTGGCTATAGATCAGTCTGCCAGGTAGGGCTGCACGATTATGGCCAAAATGATAATCACGATTATTTTGATCAATATTGAGATCACGATTAATTGTCACGATTATTTGTTGATTTAACCAAAACAAATTTTATTGTCACATAGGCTAATTATAACTGCTTTTACATCCATATTGTGCTACATTCCTGTTAATACATCCATATTGTGCTACATTCCTCCTCCTACATCCATCCTATTGAAGGATACTGTGAATGAGTATGCCATTTCAGCTGTTGTGCGACCGCTTTCCATACATGCGCGTTTGCCGTAAGGTATCTACCTGACGAAATAGCAACGCGGATTTCATTGGCTCATTACACTGCTACTGACATGTCTGCGTTGCGCTTTGATGCTCCGAAACTCAACAAAAACATCGCTGCATGTCACGCTAGTAAACACTAATAACACGTTACACAGCAGGTAACGTTAGACTACCATTAGCTACAGTAAACACTAATAACACGTTACACAGCAGGTAGCGTTAGCCTACCGTTAGCTACAGTAAACACTAACAACACGTTACACAGCAGGTAACGTTAGCCTACTGTCAGCCACAGTAGTAACTGGATTAAACACAGCTAAAATGCTGACAGCTAAACGGTGTAGTGTGTCTGTATTTCCAACAACGGGACGTCAAACAGTCTGCTGCTAAAGCTATGAGCTAACGGACACAAACTACTAATGGTCACTGCTGTTGTCTGAAAAACAAAACATACGGGACAAAATGTTGCGTTTACTGGTAAAGTGGCTTATGATACCGGCTTATGATGACCGACTGCTACCTGTTGTGGAATTTTCCTCCCGTTACTCTGTCCTCTGTGACTGTCTACATCTAGAAACTAAGCTGCGCGGTGCAGGGAACAACTCTGATTGGCTCATGGAGGCACGTGATCAGACAGTGGTTTATGGAGCGCTAGAGTGGCTTTGCAAAAACTTTGATAAGGAGTGTTCTATGACGCATTTTAAATATCGCTCGTTCACGCAAATTTGATCGTGGGAAGCCAAAATCGCGATCGTGATTAAAATTCGATTAATTGTGCAGCCCTACTGCCAGGGTCAAATGTAAATAGATTTATAGTTCAAAGTGATATGCAACATCAAAAAAAGATCAATGTTTTTAAGGTCATTCTTATAGCTAGGACTACAGTTGTCATTAGGGCACTATTAATTATTCAGCACACCCCAAGGTATACACAGAATGTCTTGAGCAAAACTAAAGCACAAAAACAGGACAATATCATTCCCCAGAATAGCCAGAATAAAAGGACTGAATTTCACTTGCCAGTCTAATTTGGACAGCCATCAATCATTGTTTGGAGGACGAAACAGTTCCCCAGTTTGTCCTCTTATATCTGCTATCCTTTTTGTGTTGGTCTTTTTCAGTTGCAAGCAGTAATAATCCAAATAGAGGTTAAGAGTCTTCAGCGATTCAAATTGACCTCTATCACTCAGGAGACAATCTCTAATCAATATTACTGCTCTTATTGCCTTTAGTTATGCCTTTAGGGTCTAATAGGCATTATGATTAGCATCCATGAGAATACTGCATCACAATGAGAGAGAACATACAGTATATCATAATGGGTACTGTTCATAAAGCACATCAGGCCTCTGCATGATGTAGCTGCAATGCCAAGAAGCATATCAGTTATATCCAATACAGTACTGCATCTTATCCGAGCGTCATTCACACCCAAACTCCTTCTCAATTCAAACCTCAGACTGTCAGGCCAAACATCAGACTTTTTTTTTCATCATCATTGTACACGGAGCAAGAGATAATAGAGTAAAAATCCCCTAATTGCAAACTGTAAATGGAAATCAACGGTTATGAAAAGGAACACAGATGCACAGCAAAGCGACGCACATCAACGCACGTTCTGCTTCTTCACCCTCGTTTCTAAACACTCACATACTTCTCTGTCCGATTCTGAATGCTTGCAAGATCAGCCAAACCACTCCGGAACCAAAACAGATTATGCAATTGCTTTGCCTGCTGCAGTAGACAGTGCATTAGGATAGTATTACTGAACTATGATCACGATACCCAGATTTCTTTTAAATCTAAGGCACGTAAACTAGATAAAATTTGACCTATCTATCATACAAGTTACATGTATGGGCAGACGTTCTACCAGATGAGCTACCCAGGCGCCCAGAAACTGTGTACATTGACAACTTCCAAATGCACATGTATGTATACAGTATTGTAACAAGTGTCTTGGGGGTGGGTTATTTGGACAGATAATTCTACATCCCGAGTCATTTTTACTATCAGTACATCCTATAAAAACACGATTTAATTAGTATGCAACTCTTCTGGGGAATCACAAAGGGGACATTCCAGAGGTGGTGGTGAGTTTGAACACACAAGGGATGTCTGTAACAATCCCTGGTGTAAACCTCAGCAGACACAGCATAACATTCTTTATTTAAAATGAGGATAAAAATTCAGCACCTGAAAACTAATTAGCTCAAGTGAAAATGCCTACAGAGGAGCAGAAATGGATTGCTATCTGAGTAGAAGGTTCATCCTGACTTTTTGTTGATATAGCAACAATGTTCTCAAACTACTAAATAAACACCTTAAACTTATTGGCTAGAGAGAAAAAAAAGATGTAAAAATGATTGAAGTTTGTCATCCTTAGTGTAAGTGATAAGAAAGTCCAGCATGGAAACACAGCCCTTAACAAAGCTGGAGTATGGACAGCTCCATCAATATTTAGCTTCTCCACCACCTCACCTCTTCTACAGATAAAAGCAAGTGGAGGCCAGAGTACAAGGAGACGCCACCTCTCCCAGTGATGCTAATTATCCCTGTTTGCTATCTGGCTAGCTCCCAGGCATTCTGATTGGATTTACTTGACAAAATAAATAAATCATCATCATAAAAGTGTAATGCCACATCCCTGACCTTTCCCCACACCCAGGCCATGCTAGCACCACAGCACTGTGTACAGGAGGATAGAACCCAATCTAGCTGGTACTATTTAATAACTATTATTGGATCTATATATTGGAACTATTATTAGTAACTAAAACTATTTTGGCTACTTCTGGGGAAGCAGAAATAAGCTATAAATACAAGACTGACATATTGTGGTGTTATTATTTTTATTATGCCGAACTTGCTAGAAAACAGTTGCTTATTTACAAATACTGCAGATACGGAGTAGCTTCAGCATTAATTTAAAAGTCGGGTTTATGTCCACCTGAAGAATGGAAGTCCAATATTCCAATACCAACTCTGAAAATAGCTGACTCTAGCTGCTAAATGCTCCACCGTGTTCACTAGCTGGTTGCTGCCTTTGTCGGTCTGCCGTTTGGTGCTGGACTGGTAGCATAGAGTCAGTTATCACAGGTGATCGCTGCGAGAGTGAACCAAAGCAGTAAAATGGGAGCCGGAAGACCAATGAGTTAATAGACACTGAAAAGCTTCGTAGAGCTGAGGGAAACTGCAGAGTCAGATAAGAGAGACTACTGTCACATACTAGATGCCACATGATCCATTGTTGATGATTATAGCCCATGTAATACACCCACCAAATGATATATTTTTGGGTACCAAACACTTATGCTGAATCCGAATCCTCCCCTTATCCCTTACCCTTTGTCTTACTCCTAGCCCTTAGCACTCTGCGTGTAGGGCCTAGGGTTAGATATCCCTAAGAAATCGGACACTACTTGGTTACGGTTACGTCATCAAGCATTGTCGCTAGCTGGCTGTTACGTCACCAGAGGCGACAAGTTGATCACAAACATCCAAGATGCCGTCTGCAAGTGTGCGCATGTCGATTGCATTGGTTATAGTGATTCTTTTGCGATTGTCTGCAACAAATAGAAGAAATCAGCCCATTAATGGTGTGAAATGGTTTTCTTTTCCAGACTGGTGAGCCAACAACATACTGTGCCATACACCACAACATGCCTATACTGCGCCTGTGGTTCAATGTGGAGTCTGAGCTGAGGCAGGATTTCCGCCTCACCAGAAGAGCGATGCACAGCTTACAGAGGCTTTTGCACAGGGAGCAGGACCATGGCTGGGGTAATGAGCTTGAGGTACTCATATACACCTATTGGCTGGCACATGGACTCTCTTATCGGGTGGTGGCCCGTGTCTTTAATGTGCCAAAGGCCACAGTTCATGACATCATCCACAGAGTGGCCCAGAACATATGGGACAATCTGAGGAGAGCAATCGACTTCCCTCAAACAGTGGACCTGCCTGCAGTGGGTCAGGGATTTGTCAACATTTCTGGAACCCCTGCATTCCACAATGTGGTTGGAGCAATCGATGGCAGCCACATACGTATAAAACCACCACAGCGTCACAGATTGGACTATTTGAATTATAAAGGCTTTTACTCAATCAACATGCAGGCAATATGTGACTCGAGTGGCGGTTTTCTGGACATTTTTGTGGGGTATCCGGGGTCTGTCCATGACACACGGATACTGAAAAACAGCAGTTTTTACACCACAAGACGGTATCCCCCAACAGGCTACATCCTCCTGGGTGATGGTGGGTATCCCTGTTTGGAAACTCCGATTAGCCTCATCACCCCATTCAAGGAGCCAGTGCATGGAGAAGTACAACAGCGATTCAACTACTACCAGTCAAGGGGGCGCAGCATAATTGAAAGGGCGTTCGGCATGATGAAGACCAGATGGAGGTCAACGCTTTTCAGAGCTTTGGAGGTGAAGCCCACATTTGCACCCCAAGTAATTGCTTCATGTGCCTTTTTGCACAATGTGTGTATGGACAATGGTGACACACTGGTTCCGGATGAAGACATTTTAATGGATGACGCCCAACCTCCCCGTGGACACATGGCATACAATGAAACCTCTGGGAATGATGCAAGACACAGACTGGCTGCCTTAGTTTCAGGCAATGTGCAAACCCCATGAACATGACCAGTGTATACATTTTATAGTTCTTTTATGTTCTTTTATGTATGTGTACTACTTAGGTCTGTTTGCAATAAACATTTGTATACACAATGCATGGTGTTTTGTATATCTGTGTCAGTTATCATGGTTTTGAATGTCACACATGTTCAGAAAGACATTGATTTATTTGACTATTGACTCAGATTTATTCAACTACTAAGTTATGGTTAGTCTCTGTGGTTGTTGAAACCACTGCTTCATTTAAATGATGTGCTTAAGTAATAAGAAAAAAGTGTTCTGTTGGCATGATTCTATTTGCTTTTATGAAAGGCTCATGATACGCCTTCACACAATATGATTGAATTACTGTAATATAACTAGGGTTGGGTACCGAAACTCGGTGCCAATGGGGAACCGGTGCCGACCTAAACGGTAGTAACGAGACCGAATAAGAACGAAAGTTTCGGTGCCTCATTTCGGTGCTTGACTTTACACTACACCTGACAGCATGTAACGTTAACCTACCTTTAGCTAGCAGCTGGATTAAACACCGGTAAAATGCTGACAGCTAACGTTAAACAGTGTAAAGTGTGACTGTATTTCACTGTGGAGGACTTCAACAGCGGGATGTAACAGTCTGCTCTGCAGCGCAGCAGCAGCTGCCGTTGTCGCAATTCATGGATATACAGTATGTTTATATGGTCGGAATTAAACAACACAGACGGTGCGTTCACTTGCAGCTGCCGTTGTCAGAATTAAACAACACAGACGGTGCGTTCACTCGCAGCTGCCGTTGTCGGAATTAAACAACACAGACGGTGCGTTCACTTGCAGCTGCCGTTGTCGGAATTAAACAACACAGACGGTGCATTCACTTAAAACAGGTTCCCTCGTGGTGCATTCACAGTAATTGTAAAATACCCTTTTCCCATCTGGGGTTCAACAGAAATTTACTGTTGAAATAAGTTATTGTTATTGTTATAGTTATTACATTATTATTAAATCTTTAATTTTGACCATGGCCTTAGCAATAAACAAGTCACTGACTGTTGTTTACTACCCTTATTTTTTTTCTTCTTCTTTTTTTTTTAACTTTATTGAAAAGTACCGGTTCAGGCACCGGTTCAGGCACCGGTTCAGGCACCGTTTAGGCACCGGCACCGTTTTAAAAGTATCAATTTAGCACCGCAATCGAAAAAAAAAAAAACGATACCCAACCCTAAATATAACACATTGAATAGATTGGGATGAGATGTGCAAAGAAGCGTGTGTTACAATGTGTTTACAGTTATTTCACTCACCAGCTTCGTCAGCTGATTTACATCAGAGGCTTTTAACTTAACGCAATTATTGTCTCTCAATATGAGTCAGTATCCAAACAGTGCTTAGGAGTTTCCCCAGTGTGTGATTAATAAAATCTCTTATCTTAATACATATCAGTTAGACCCCCCAAATAGTTAATTCAAGTTTGGATTGCACAAATATGACTTGACCAATGAAAGTAAATGGGCAAAACATTATATAACAATATAGCTTTACTGGCCAGAATAAAAACAGGACATTAGTCAGTGCAAAAAGTCAAACATATACAATAATTGAAAACAGGGTAGAAATAGTGCAATATCGAGTGTACTGAGATTTAAATATGAATGTAGTGCAAGGCAGTTCAGTGCAATGGCAATAATATTAACAATATTGGAATAGTAAAATATACATAGGTAGATGACAGTAAAAAACGGCACTCAAATGTATAAATCTCAAAAAACTTTGCAAAAGGCAGCCAAAAAGAATAAAAACTATACATGAGGTAGATGACTGTTTAAAAAAAAAAGGCAGTCAAATGTAGAAAACTCAAAAAAAACTTTGCAAAAAAAGTTGCAAATGGCAGCCATAAAAAAAAAAAAAAACTACCACTACAATTTCTCAACAATCCTCTCAAGGAGGGACAACAACTGCCGTGTGTTTGCCTTGTTCTCGGCCTCGCTCTCCTCGTGGCGCCACTGCTCCCTGTTGAACTCCTCAGTGAGGAAATCCAGGATGGCATTTCTTTTTCTTTTCTTTGCGGGCGAGGGACTTGGCAGTGGTGACCTGCTGACTGCAGAGCTGCTACTGCTGGAGCTGCTAGCTGGGGATGAGGGCTCCTAAAGGAACAAGATAGATCTTGATTTACAATCCACAATTGTTTTTGACCATGTCATGTGGGAATGATATGTGTGTATTATACACACACATATCATTTCCATACACACACACACATATACATATATATACATATACATGTACATACATATATATATATATATATATATATATATATATATATATATATATATATATATATATATATATCTCACTGAAGGCATCAAAACTATGAATGAACACATATGGAATTATGTACTTAACAAAAAAGTGTGAAATAACTGAAAACATGTCTTATATTTTAGATTCCTCAAAGTAGCCACCCTTTGCTTTTTTGATAACTCTGCAAACCCTTGGTGTTCTCTCAATGAGCTTCATGAGGTAGTCACCTGAAATGGTTTTCACTTCACAGGTGTGCTTTGTCAGGGTTAATTAGTGGAAATTTTGTCCCTTATTAATAAAAAAAAGCAAAGGGTGGCTACTTTGAAGAATCTAAAATATAAGACATGTTTTCAGTTATTTCACACTTTTTTGTTAAGTACATAATTCCATATGTGTTCATTCATAGTTTTGATGCCTTCAGTGAGAATCTACAATGTAAATAGTCATGAAAATAAAAAGGAAACGCATTGAATGAGAAAGTTTGTCCAAACATTTGGCCTGTAGTGTGTGTGTGTATATATATATATATATATACACACAATACAATAAGAACATGTTCTGCTATTCCAGACCACAAAATGTAGTGCATTACATACCATGAGGATTGCCGCGGGATCTACATCCACAGAACAGGATGCCACTAACACAGGAGGGTCGACTGAGGGCCTGGCACCCAACACCTCGTGCATGTCCTCGTAGAATTGCCAGGTTGCAGCGGTCACTTCCCCCCTGTCTGTACCTGACCCTGTTCTTGTAGTTCTTAGTTCCTGGAAGGACACACAACAAACACCAAAATAATGCCTACAACCATACAGTATGCATTCATTGCATTGTATTGAGATTGAAGATGCAGTTTTTTTTTTCTCAACCGAACATCACATACCTTGTATTTCTGTTTAAGATTCTCCCACTTCTTTGCTGCCTGTTGGCCAGTCAGTTTCCCCTCCAACCCAATTTCTTTCACCAGCGTCCTGTATCATAACCAACAACAATGTACATGTAAATGAACAGGAATGAATTACAAATGATTACAATATAGTAACAGTTACAAATATACAGTACCAATACAATAATGAATGCATGACTCACTCCCAAAGTTGCTTTGCAGCATATTTGGATTTCAGAAACAGTGGTTCCTTTTCAGACCTAAAGTGGATTAGCTGCCGGGTTTCCTCTGGCGTCCCTGTGTGACACTGGATGGTAAATGTACAGTAAAACGACAAAATAATATTTACGCCTCCCCTTCCCGACATCGTAGTTACAGTTGTCTCTCTCCCCAACAAAGCACATAGCAAGCTAGTGGCTACAGTTTTACGTCTCCCCCCAAAATAAAACACATCGTGACTAGCTAGAGTTGTCCCCCCCCCCAGAACAAAGCACATAACGTTAGCTAGCTAGCAGGACTGGACTTGTACAAAAAACTGTAGATATGCATGGAGTCCATTCAAATGAAATGTGGGACTGTTGTGCAAATCAGCAAACTAGCGATTTTTAAAAACGTTTCAACATGGTTGCAACTATATATGTACAGGACTGTGTAGAGCACAAAACAACACTGTCGTAATTTTTAAATACATTTTTTAAGCCGAGAATACTTACATTTATGGGTCTCTCTGGTCGACCTGGCAGCCATGTTCCTTGTTGTGCAATGTATGCAATGTACCCCTGCTGGCGAAGTCAGCTCGCGTCCTTACTTGGTCGGAAGGGACATCTGACCCTCCCCCTAAGCCCTAACACTCGATCAAGACGAGGATTCGGACAGCACTAGCTCTCACGTGAACGCGCACAATGAGGGATAAGACAAAGGGTAAGGGATAAGGGGAGGATTCGGATTCAGCCTTAGCCCTTGGAGCTGAAAGGTGCCTATAAAAAGCCTGTTCTAATTCACAAGTAGAAATGTGATCAAACCATAATGCAATCTGTTGCAGCCTTTTTGATTACAAGCTAAAATGTTGGTGGGGATATTTTAGGTTTCTTGAACGTTGGTAGAAAAATAGCCATACCATCCACACATAAATATAAACCTGTGCCTTAAACACTAAACACATGCACCATGTTAGTACTCACAAGTTGGTGGAAGACTAGGCGACAAATGGCAGGAGATATCTAATCCCACCAGGGTCCAAGGAGAGCTTCTTGGTTATCTGTTTAATGAACACAAATGTCAGTCTTCTTACTCAATTAAATCAGCTTTGCAACACATTCATGACATCCTGCAGAGGCGTCACCATTTAATGGCACACACTGAAAGGCAGAAACAATGCATCTGGTCCATGAACAACAAAAGGTTAATTCATTGTTTTTTCATGAATTAGTTATTAAGTAGGGCAATTTTCGGTCCTTTGAACACCTGACTTGTCTTAACTATAGCGAGCTAAAGATATACAATGGTAAGGTAAGGGAAGGATGTGTATGTGACTATATACCAGACTATCTTTACTGCCCATAGTTAATTGATTACATGCCTTTGTTTCATGTACTGTATCTCCATGCAAACTTCGCTGAACTTTGATGTCTGTATGAAGCAACCCAGAGAAGAATGCTACTACACGTTTAAGTATTAAAAGAGAAAAACCTAAAACACATTGAGTTGTTACTGAGTGATACCTTTCCTCCATATACTTTCCCTTTAGTACAGGTTCAATGCACACAATGGGGCCCCTCTGTTTCCTAATCGGCTTCTATAACAAATACTACATTCTGCCTACTTTTACCATATTGTGGCTTCAGATAAAGACAATGGACAGAAGCATTTAGCAACTAAATAACAACTAGTTCAGTTTGTTCAACTTCAACATCAGTAGCCTCTGTTTTCCAACTCCATGCTGCATTTTCATTGACAAATCCAAATGTTATTTTTTCAAAACATGTTTGGAGTTAGTTTTCAATATGATAGTCATCATCGACAACATCACTGCAAAAATCTTGTGGACTTTTTGGGCTCCCAACTTTTAACGAGTTTAACCAAAGGATAGCTCATAGCATTTTTTATTTGTCATATCCATAAAGTTTAGTCATGTTTACTGAAAGGAATGCTATGATGACGTATATCGTATATGGGTATACGTGCAGTTTAGTATCCCAAATTATTTTCCAAAAACTGAGTGTCCAAAATGATGAGGGTCTTATTTAAGACAGTTACCCTAACCCTAACCATAACCATAATTTAACAATAACCCAAAGACCAGAGGCCTGAGGCCTGTACTACGAAGCAGGATTTGGCGTTAACGAGCTAACTTAAGGCTCAACCCAGGATTTTCTGTACTACCAAGGTGGATTAGTTGTTATCGGGTTCAATCGCCGTGGTAACTCATGATGAACACCTAACCTGGTCGGGAGCAGGTTAAGTTGGAGATCAGAGATCAACCGGTGTTAAAGCACCGCCTACTGACCAATCAATACTCGATTGATAATGGCGTCACCGTTCTTAAAGAAGATCAGGCGGAGCTCGGTGCAGAGAGAGAGAGAGAGAGAGAGAGAGAGAGAGAGAGAGAGAGAGAGAGAGAGAGAGAGAGAGAGAGAGAGAGAGAGAGAGAGAGAGCTTAAGTTGCTACCCCCATTAATAAATATTGAGTATGCTAGCACAACCATAACCTGTTAGAAGCGGTTCGGCAGTGACGACAACATCAGGTAACGTTACTCGTTTTTAATATCTTCGGTAACAGTTCGTTCCCTTAGCCAAGTATTACTGTCAACACACACACACAAACACACACACACACACACACACACACACACACACACACACTACTATGACTT
Organism: Perca fluviatilis; assembly: GCF_010015445.1. Taxonomy (NCBI): domain Eukaryota; kingdom Metazoa; phylum Chordata; class Actinopteri; order Perciformes; family Percidae; genus Perca; species Perca fluviatilis. The sequence goes on from NC_053112.1 coordinate 32,226,151, forward strand.
TGACACAAGACATGTTGGTATGCCGCTAACAAATTAAAAGCTAACGTTCTGCAAACAAAGCAAACAGCTAGCTAACAGCAAATTAGCTTTTTTGTTCACGTCAACTCGACACGCGCGTATTTACCTTTTTGTGCATCGTCATAAGACTCCATCCGCGACAGTCACATCCCTGTGATCACTTGTTTTGACTGCCTGTAGCTTGACGTTTTGGCCTTTCCCTCTCCACCTGTCCGCCGTTGTTGTTGTTGTTGTTGTTGTTGTTGTTCTTTTTCTTCTTCTTCTTCTTCTTCTTCTTCTTCTTCTTGTATTATTTGGCTGTTTTCTGCATGAACTTTCCGGGTGTGGGTAAATAAATAAATAAAATCGTATCCTCAAGCATTAAAAGGTAATAATATGCATAGGCCCAATTTAGTTTGAGTTCAACTAAATTAAATACAACTACTATATTAATGATACAAATAAAAATGGATTAAAACTGGCTTAACATATTACTGTACATTTTCAGACTCACCCCACCCACCTCCAACAACAAAACATTGTCTGTGATATTTCACAGTTGAAATAATGTTTTAATTAGCTTTCACTTTATTAATACACTAATGTAATACACAACCATACCAGAATAAGCGTTCCAGCTCCAAAATACCTAATTTGCCCATGAGGATGATTAGCTAAAAATTTAAAACAAATGATTACTATTGTCATGACTATTAAAATCTTATTGGTGTGGAAAAATTGAAAACCATTACAAAACTCCAATTGCAGTTACATACTTTTGTAATATTTAGAGCATCCCCGTGTGTTTATGCACTTTTTATTGAAGTAAATAACATACACTATGTTAGTCATATACTAGTAATAGTATTTGTTTAGCACAGACACTGCAACATGTGAATAGTCCAGTTGTTTAAATGTAAAACAGGTGTTTTAAAATTGAATTGAGTCAAGATTCTGAACTGTTAGGCCAAGCTGCACTATGGTAACACAACATCAAATGGGATGGTCAACAAACACAACACTTTGGCAGGCGCAGGGGAAAACTTGCCTCAGTGTCTGGGACTGTGCAGTTTGCCTACAGGCCACAGGACAGCTGCTAGAAGCCAGCTTTTTTCGCCTCGCCTGCCTGTCTGTCACTCTCTTTCTCTCCGGCTCAGAGGCTCGCTTCATTGCCTCTGTCAGTTGTGAGCCGGTGGTTTTGCCTCCACTCTCTGTCACCCCTCTGTCAGGCCCTGACTGATAAAGCTAGCACCAGCGCCAATCTCCATCCTTCAGCTCCGTTGGCTGTTCCTGGACTCCATTCCACCACTAATTAGCTCTTCAGAGATTTCACTTCATGGAAGCAGGGGGTTGGTGATGGGGTGATGATGGAGGCTTGAGGGGCGGGGTGGGGTAAGGAGAAGAGGAGGCAGGAGGATGTATGCGGAGGAGTAAGTCTTATTGGATATCATGGCTCCAATGACATCAGTGCACTGATTCTTGTACTGACAGACCAATGAAGTCCAAAGCAAAGAGATAGATAGATAGATAGATAGATAGATAGATAGATAGATAGATAGATAGATAGATAGCATAATCTGCTAAGTGTCTTAAGTCTTTGGTCAAATAGAGGGAAAGAGGCGTCTCACTAATGTCCTGCCTCTGTCGGGCCAACATGAACCACTGCAGGTCCTCAGGTGATTAACATGTTGGCAGGGGTTCCTACATGAAAAGACCCCTGTTTCTCTGTCTACTAGTGTGTAAATATCGTGCTTGCGGAATATGAAAGTAGTGCAACTATAAGGTACAAAAACATAGGGAAAAAAGATCAAGAGTGGGTCTCACATCAAGGAGGACCCTGAGGATGTCTTTGTTGTCAACTTCAGAAGGGGGAAGAGAGGAGCAGAGGAGGAAACTGGCAGAAGGGGGAAAGATGCCAGAGAGAGCTCAAAGGATTCGGTCTGGGCAAGGTGATCGGTATTCCTCGGCAGTCTGCCTTCTGGCTCAGATCAGTGGGAGTAAGCTGGCAGCCAAGCCAGAGGGCATAACAGCACAAACACACCTTCAGCACTACACTGCTAGAGGCTTGGCTTCACAATCTAGAGGGGTGGGAGTTGGAGGGAGAGACAGAGGGGAGACAAGGAGAAAATAAATACACTGTAATTATCTTCAAATCATCAACTGCTGACATCCATTGTAAATATGTGTGTATGTGCACATATTCCAGTAAAAGCCATAATGCATCACCTACTGTTGTGTCAAAACAATAGTTCATCAGATGAGATTCAGCCGTGGGTTATGTGTGGTGAAGGTACTGAGGTCACCAGTCAGGCAGACTCATCCTCAGGCAAGCAATGTCGTGTCTACTCACATCATCACCTTGCTCTTGGATGAAATCCAAAAAACCCTTAATGTGTGACGAGTAAGAGACTGTACACAAGCATGACACACTCCTTGCATTAGACACCTACATGGCCCTTGCGGATGTTCTGTTACAGCTCTGACTAAAGGTCTTAACAGGTGCCTGATGGGTGGGCAGAACTGGGCAGGGCACACCAATGAAGTGCTCACACACGCACAAAGTGTTGTGACAGGTACCAGATGTCCTGGCAAAGGTCAACTTTCTCCATTTCCCACACACACACACACACACACACACGCACATGCACACACATTGCATTTGGCCGTGATGTGTATTCCATGCAGTGCGTGTCCCAAAGCACCTGTGGTCTGACACACAGTCAGTGGCTATGGCTACACCATGTTGTTGCTACTGTAAGATGAGACAAGGGAAAAATGTACGTAACATCAGGTCACTCCTAGGTCACAGGTCAGGGGCCGAGAAGATCTATTTGGCCATACTCCATCACTAAAGCTGTCCTGTGTTCAAGTATGAATTTATGTCTGTCTCTAAAAGTTGATGGAGTCGAAGCAGCTGCATGACAAGGGAATGTTGTGTTCCGGGACTGAACTTGAGGTATTTGCACAACAAGAAGATTTAGGTGAGCATCTGTGTTTGCGGTGCCATTAATATCATTGCATAGCCCAAACTTGACAGCTTTAGCAGGAGATACTGTAAATACACAGTTGGGATTGCACTACAGGACACTACATTGTGGTTAAACTGCTTATTCCTAAATCTCCACGATTGAGATTTCATTAAATGCTTCTGCTCCTGAAAATGAAAAAATGAAAATGAATACAAGTTTGTAAACAAAAAGGAACCACACAAAACTTAGTTTGAGAAACTGTGAGAGAAAAGACATAAATCCAACTAAAAGATTCTATCTTAAAAAGACCAATGGAGCCAGAACATACGGCATTTAATTTGATACCAATCTGTACACATGATTAACTGTAGCACTCGCTTTACTGAAAATTGTTTATGCAATTAAAACTGCTTTTAAGAGCCAAGTTTCAACTTTCTTGCTTGTCCATGGGAGAACCTCACACATTATGCACCAGCATCTCGTAGATTGTTTAAAGCTATAGTGCGTAGTTTCTGCCGCCCACATGATACAAGCCTTACGTGATCGCGCACGCGCCCCCACCCCCACCCCTCCTCCACACAGTGGCTAGTAGCCAAGGAGGACACTCACATGATGCACTCTTCAGAAGAGGTAATTATCTTCACTCGAGCTTCTGCGCGGGAAAGTCACCGGACGACACAATCTTCTGAACATAGCCATACTGACAAATACAGAGAGAGTTGTGTGGAGCTGATAGTCTTAATTAGCTTTGTAGCAACTCATTTGGCAATGGCTTGAATGTAACTTGCGTTTATTAATATTAAAAAGTTACGCACAAAAGCGTTAACAGTGATCAAAGTATGGAAACAGTGGAAACATTGTGGAGCACAATGTAGAACAAAATGACACCAGTAACAATGCAGGAATAAAATGAGATTATGAATGAATCTATTGCCTCAGTGCATGCTGGGACGGTTTTCAACACACCTACCTCATAAACCCCAATCATATTATTAGCATTCAGCCAATCATATGAATGCTGCTCATGGTTTCAACTATCCACTAATTTTGCCTTTATTTCAAAATAAGAGTGCACTCTTCCCCAAGATAACTTCATATAGGATTTGCAAATCAATCCTCAAACTGCTTTTGAAGAACCAAATTAGCTGGGTGAGAATAAAACAGGATTAGTTTGGCCTGATATCGGCTTGCTACCCTGAATTAGTTAAGCTCCATCCATTTCATCATCGATGATGATGAAAAAGTGAAAAACAATATTCTCGAAGTCGATTAAAACTTAATATAAGTAACACCCTGACAAAGACAAACACGACAACACAGCATTCTCTTGGTAATTCAGAGAACACGCAATCACTGTAACATACAAGTCAGTTATTATATGATTTAAACTTCCGCAGATACCTTCATCTCCTCATGTTCTCACATAATGGCATCTCCATTAGATGGCTGCAATTAGTTAAACTGACATTTTCATCCACACTATTGTACGTCTTCCTTTTGTTTTATTTCAATTTCTAAAGCCTAACACCTTTTAACATCATGTGCTCATACATGGTGCAAATTGATGCCTCCCCAAATTTAAATGGTAACATCCTTAATTGACTGCTCACTGATATGACTTAAAATTATAAAGATATAAAGTATACAACCTCTAAGAAACCTAGCCTTGATTTCAGATTTTGTTTCCTTTTCCTTAAAGTGCCCATTTCTCAGAATAACTCACTCTTACAGAACTCAGTGTGGTGTTGACCTAGACTGTCAAAACTACTATATGTAGAGTGTCCTGAGATAACTTCTGGTATGATTTGACACTATTAATAAAATGAAATAGATTTGAATGTATACTATATACTATATATGTATTATTTTATTGCCGATTTATGGCATCTTAAAAATGTCAGTTAAAAGTCAATAAGTGGTTGCACCCTGCACATTTGTAATGAGATTCAAATAGTGTTAATGGTACATGCGCTGGTATTCTTTAAGTCCTTCTAAAAACTACTGGTAACCAAATATGTTACATTACAAAACCACTGTGTCCATTTTAACTGCATTTTGATATAGTGTCTGTTGGTTAAGCATCTAGTCAGTACATTATCCAAATGTTATTTCAAACAAATGAAATGGCCATTACACTGGGCAAATTTCAGGGAGAATTTAATAACATTATTATTATTAGTATTGTTATTTTTATTATATTAATACAAAAAAATATAAATATATAGACTAAATGTATCTGTATAGTCTTTTAAACTATGTTACAGATTTTGGAAACAAACGTAAGAAACATTTCCCTTTAAGTTAATGTTAAATTCTAAATCTCCTCTTTCACTATTTATGCAATTACATTTTCATGAAGTCAGACCTTGAGTTTCCGTTAAGACTGATGTGTAGAGAAACTCATTTGAGAGACATGAATGCATTTTTGATGTGCTTAATCCAATACAGGCTTAATGATGAATAATCTTCATTATTATTCTATAGCTTAGATAATGTAGTGTTACAATTGATCAATATGATGCCATTTTGAACCTTTGGTAGTATCCTTGGAGATTTTTAAGAACATCACTCTTCAAGGCTGCAGCGAAGAAGAAACTAAAGTATCATCCGATGTTGTCTCGACTCAAATTGCCATTCTGCTTGTGCTTTTCAACCTCATGAACAGATCATAACCAAGCACTCTCCTTTGGATGGAAACGAGAGAAGGCCTTGCTGTTTTAAGGTCTTAAGTGGAATCTTAATGTGTGTTTTTCCCTCTACTAACCAACCCTTATGTTTCCCCGCTGCACAAGGTCGACACATTCACATGCCAGAGATGGAATTAAATAAATAACTGCAAGAAACAATTAGCGATGCATCAATAGTCGGATCAATAGTGATGTTGGTAATTATCATTTGGGATAGGGGAGATGGTCTTTCCTTATTGATGCTCTCTAATTCACAGGTATAACCTCAGGGCGGCCAGAATAAATCAAAACACATCAAGGTAAAGCACATTCACATCTGTCATTCCTTTATGACAGATGTGAATAAATATTGCCCCGTGACTTCAAATATTTAAAGCTGAAGTTTGCTTGCACGTGTTATGGTCATCATGAGCTGTTTCAAATTCCGAATGCAGCTTTGATTAGGTCTTTATGCTTCAAACAGTGAATGCTGATTTATAGTCAATAAAGGTGGTGAAAACAAATTAAATAGATTTAACAAATGCAATCTCTCAATTTAAGAATGTTGATTGAAATAATCTAATATTTGAGGAAAAGGCTAATGTGTTTTATTTAACTGCAAAATAGAAATGTTGTCATTTTTATTGTAAGTAATATGTTAAGTTGTATCTGTTAAGTTTAAGTTTTCCTTATGTTTTTTATTTGTTTATGTTGTAGAATAAATACTTCTGACATCCAATCTTATTAAATAGGTTCAACAAATTTGTAGCCATATTTATTTTAATTCCCACTCAGGCATGATGTCTAATGAAATGTGACACTTATTATTATTATTTAATTTCAGGCAATTTATTTTAGACTGAATGAAAAAGCAGATGCCAAATTAACTCTGACCTAGCCACTTTCTTGAGCCAATTACAGTCTATCACATTAACCCCTATCACAGTAAGTACAACGTGTACACTGCTCTACACCAGAACAAAGAGCCATGTTCCCAGAGCATTTAACCAATCACTTATGCTACATCTAATTAATAGCGTGTTTCACAGAACTGAGCTTCAATTATAGTGTAGCCCTAGAAGGCTGGAAGGCCCTGGAAAGAATTGAAATATTCGAGTCTTGTTAAGTTCTCCATTTGGTAGCAAAGAATTCAGATCCTGCAGGCATTAAAACATTGAAGTAATGAGCATAACTTCTGTTTAGTGATTAAAGGGTTGATTAATGTTCAGCATTGTCCATTTCTGTGTTTGTCTTCTGAGAATACGACACCAGATCATTATCGATTCATCCATTAATTATTCGGTCAATACAAAGTCAGAAAATATTGACAATTTCCATCACGATATCCTGGAGATCCAGCATCTTTAGATTAGTTGTTATGTCTGTCAAACAGTCCCAAAACCCAAAGGTACTCATATTTGTATCACATAAGACAGAGAAAAGCAGCAAATCCTCACATATGAGAAGCTGGAAACAAAAGATGTTTGGCAGTTTTAGCTTTAAAAATGATTTAAACAATTAATCAATTATTGAAAATAGTTGCAGATACATTTTTGGTTGGTAAGTATAATATTCAGCTGCCCAAATTATGACTAATTTGCTTCAAATTAGGAACAAATGTCTACTCCATTTTATCAGAATCAGAATCAGAAAAGCTTTATTGCCAAGTACATTTTTTACACATACAAGGAATTTGTTTTGGTGTCGTAGGTGCATGTCACACATTATCTAAAATAAGTTAAACAAACAGGTTAACAGAACAGACAATATACTGGATGGTATCATATATAAGCCAGTGTACGAACCACAGGATGAGATCTGAAGTATACACTCATAGTTCTTTTTTACTATTAACTATTGACAAAATGGGACTTGCAGTAATACAATTTTACCAAGCGTGTCTCCTCTAATTACAGTAATCTTCTATATCACATGTGTCAAACTCAAGGCCCGCGGGCCAAATCCGGCCCCTCGCAAATTCTGATCCGGCCCGCATATCAATTTAGGTTCACAATACATTTTAGCCCGCCTAGTTGTGGGCCAAACCAAAAACGTGGGAAACTGTTGCTTGCAATTACGCAACACTCAAAGCAGAATTTGCCAAATTTGCCGACTTTGAGACTCAGAAATTCCCACAGAACCAGAGAGTTTGCATATTCCGGCTGTGAAAGAGCTTGTTGTGAGTCAGCTGTGTGGTAGCCTACTTAGAAAATGTAATAATTGTTTTGCTTGATTTGCTAATTTCAAGGACGGCTTTGGAACTTGTTTGCTCACTTTTTCAGGGCTTTATGTGGACCAAACTGTAAGTGAGAAGACTATATGAGACATGCAATAATTGAGTCAAAGATATTTTACTTTTTCGATGAAATAAAAGCATGTCAATAAACTGCACATGTCTGGCCCTTGATGTAAAACTCATTTTCCAGTGTGGCCCTTAGCGAAATTGAGTTTGACACCCCTGTTCTATATTATATAGCCTAAAAAATACATAACAATATTTTGTCCAACCGCATTAATGCTGTAGTACCCATTTCAATAATATAACAAAACAGAAAGGAATGAGATTACTTCTTTGTTACTGGCAGTATCAAACACATACTGTACGTGTAGGGCACATCTTTCCCATAGCTGTTACTTCAGTGAACAGTTAAGATTTAAAAGCACTGGGCAGTTCTCTTTTGCTTCTGTGAATTAATAATCAAAGAAAAAGAAAAGAAAGAAGGGAGGCCTTCAAAAATCAATGGACCCATCAACAAGACTGGGTGTTGTATGTGCCCTCCCTGTGACTGAGTGTGTGCATGTACTTAGGTGTGTGTGTGTGTGTGTGTGTGTGTGTGTGTGTGTGTGTGTGTGTGTGTGTGTGTGTGTGTGTGTGTGTGTGTGTGTGTGTGTGTGTGTGTGTGTGTGTGTGTGCGGACACATGCATATGCATGCCAAACCCATACAGTACACGTCCAATGGCGGCAAAGCGCTTGCACAAAGCCCAAGCAATCATTCTAGCACTTGTACATCTAAATCAGTGGCAAACAGAGAGCAGAGCTAACTCGTGTATACAGCAGAGACAGAGCACTCTTTTGGGTTTGCTCCTTCTAAACACCAGTTGTCTCCTGCAATCAGTGTGGTCATGTCTGCATTATTGATACAGCAGGGGCCTGAGGGGCCCAGGCTCAGATGGTGCACAGGCTCACAATGTTCTCCTGTGTGTCTGGAGAGAGTCTGGTTCTTGGGAGAGCTCAGAGGTAAGCTTGGACAAAACTAAAATTAGGCCTAGAGCTGAAAAGCTGAGCCAACTTATTCTGGTTTAACTGAGAATAAATGGTAGCAAGCTGGCCTCTCTTGGGACAGATGATGGTCAGGGAATGCACCAGCATCTAATATTGCAACACAGGGGGAGTGATAAAGACGGAAAGGGAGAGCATGCTGTTTAGAGAACAAGACACAGAGGCAATGTGCAATGAAGTGTAAGTCATCACATATGGACGGCTTCACCATTTTCTTCACCTTTAAAGTAAGAATAAAAAATACTTTCTTAACAGTTTGAAAGTTCCCAATTACCAAAGTCCAGCATGATGATGAAATCACAGTGTAAGTGCTGTGCTGGGTTATGGCCAAAGAGTAAGAAGTGCTGGGTGTTGGGAAATAGTCAAGCTGACCAACTTGGCTTGGAGGAATTAAGATTTTCTCTGTCTGAATGGTTTTTGAAATTTATAAATGTTTTTTTTTTCAAATCAAGACAAAACTGTTTAATATAGTATATTAAGCTATTTTTTTGTGAGTGTATGGAATTGGCTTAAGAACACAAAAGTATGCAAAGATGCATGATAATGTGTCTGGTCTTTTTCTCCTGATGGACAAACAATTCTCCTTTTATGATCAAGGGTCCAGTTTGTCATTTCCCAAATTATTCACTAGAGGGAGCAAATACAAAGCTCTTCAGTCTTTCCACACTCGTAAGACAAAAGTGGACAAAACACACTAGGTTGTTTGTATTCATTCATCTATATATATATATATATATATATATATATATACATCTATTAGCCATTTCTGTCTAAAATCAAATCCTGTGCACAGCAAACAATGTATAAATTACATTTCAAACTCTGTATATAATAGAAAGGTACTTTACATACTTCATACTTCCTTCCCCTGCATTCCTGTGCAATACTTTCCTTCAGACAAATTGTTTGTGTTGAGAGACTGTAGCACCTTGCAAACTTTTCATTTTGGATGAAGAATATCCACAAATGGCATGGCGGGGGGACTTCCTCTCAAAGAGGATTTCCCAAAGGGAGCGTAGTTCAATACTGCATGCTGGGTTCTTTTTGATCACTTGTTTGTCCGTTTGTTGTGATGCTGCTGATTAGTGAAGACGGATTAATGAATCATAAAAAGACACGTTAGAAGTGTCTTCTCCGAGGGACACATCCATTCATCTGCATCCATGCAGAGAAACTCGTGATGCATTTTTCACTTTTTCGCTGCATAATTAGACATATCGATGAATATTAACAATTAAGTCTTTCAAATGTTTTATTTTATCTGACGCCAGATAAAGACTGGTGCTCTTAATGAATTAAATCTTGAGAAGCTCCTTGCCGAAACATCTAACATTCACCCAGAAGGCTGTGCTCTGCTTGCTCCCTGCTAGTTGCTCTGGGCTCCCTATATGCTCCCCCATGCCTGCATCCCTCAACTAACACCCACCCTTCAACTCTTCCTTTTTTCCCTTCCCCCCGTCCCCCTCCATGATTTTTTTTTCTTCTTTTTGCTTGTTTGATATATTTCTTTCCACCCCACCACCACCATATTCAAAGACTTATACAATATACATGCTCCATCTGGTCAAACTTGGTGAACTTAAATATACCTGTCAAGTGCAACTTTAAAGTTTCCCTCGCAACCTCTACTAAGTCTCGCCCAATCCACTAAGGCTTTAATTAAAAAGCAGCCCCAGTTCCAGGATGTGCTTCTAAATGAGGGAGTTTGTGCTGGCAGACGAGGAGCTGGGGTCTTGCAGTGGGACCCGGCTTGTGGCTTTCATCACTTCCACTCCACAGCTCTGAAGTTCCGGAGAGGCATCTGTCTGACTTGAATTGGAAAGATGGAGAGATGCACAGTGAGAGAAATTTAGACAGAGGAGAAATTGAAGAAGCAAGACAGGAGGAAGGGGGAGGAAGGGGGGGGGGAGAATATAATGTGGGGGCTGATAGCCTCTTTTTGTTCCGACTGTGCAGAAGTAAAGTGAAATATTTAAGGCAGACTTTTTTTCCAGCATTAATGCAGGACTTTTGCACACAAGTTTGAATGATTGCCTGTAAGCATGACATTAACATAATCAATTTTAGAATTTTGTTTTAAAACCCTGTAAAATATTACTGAAAGGCTTGTGATATCCTAAAAAAAATAAAAGAATTCATTTGATTCCATTCATGAAGTTCAAATGTTTTTTTCAATGTTTAAAAAAAGCATTAGACAACGTTGAAACCGATCAGGAACATGATGTTTAATTACGTTAAAAGCATTTCTACTGCATTTGTGGCCATTTGTGTATTTCTGCAAAAGTCTAATTGAAAAGTATTGAAATCAACTGTGAATCCGTCTAATTGACATTATGTAAGTGTAATATTAGAAATATTTGATTTTACAAGCTCGTAAAATCTCTGGAAGCAACCTTCTTTCCTGAACAGTGTTTTTCTCAGCAGAGCGGGAGGTCTGTAAAGATTTGTAACCGAACTCCTGGATATTCCTGAAAACCAAGCAACTATGACATCTAGTGGTCATTTCCTTAAAACACAATATATATATATATATATATATATATATATATATATATATATATATATATATATATATATATATAAAAAAAAGCTCCCACAGACAACTTGTCATATTTGAGAGCATTAAACTAGGAAATAGTATCATCACTGACAAAAAGATGTAACCCTCCAAAAAGGCTCTATGACAAAATTAAAAACATCAACATGTAGCTAGATGAAAGTCTCCACAGCATGTAGAAGAGTAGAAGTAAGAGAAGTAAAATAAAACCAGAGAGAAAAAACAAAAATATTTTACAGAAAGTTTATATCCAATAATGAGAAAAGTTGAAGTGACTTGGCCTCACACATCAAGACCTATGTTTAGTCCAATGGTTCCTGGGTGTGGGACATCCCCCAAGGGGCCGCAAGATAGATCTGAAGGCTTAGAAGATGATTAAAATGACAGGAAAAAGCTTATGTCTTCTACATAACATGCATATTTTATCTTTGCTACTGGATAGTTTTACATCTTCTGGCTTGGCAAACTAACTAATTCAACTGAAAAGAATGAAATGCCCGCACTCTGCTAATACTCCCATACGTTTATTGTGCTGCAACTTTTCGACCCCTGCTGGGCCTTCCTTGATTTTGCCTGAGGAAGACCCAGCAGGGTCGAAACGTTGCATCACAATAGACGTATGGGAATATTAGCAGAGTGCGGGCATTTCATTCTTTTCAGTTGTATCCAGCCCCTTTTTGCCCTGCACCTCACCAGTGGGGATGTGCACACTTCCACTACTGCTCAAACTAACTAATTCAAAATAACATTTTGGTAAAGGTAAAACATGCTCATAGCCAATGAAAATAAATAACCCTTACAAAGGGGTCACAATTTGACTTTTGTTTTAGAACAGGCTGTCAATTTAGGGCCCGCGGGCCAAGTTTGGACCGTGCTTCCTTTGTTTTGGCTCGCAATGGCATTTGACATGCTCATGCTTATTTTGAAAGTGCTGTAAAATCCTAACTGTAATGATTAAGAAACACACCTTTTATGCCGCTAAAAAGTACTTAATCTGAGATTTACGGCAATGTAAAGCACATTGCTGGTAAACTTCCCTATTAGATTAAGTAAATAGATTAAATACGTACATTTTATCCACGAAGAATAACGGTATTCTTCGACGTGAACCTTTATTTTTTGCCCGTGGCCTTCCATCCAGATGCATTTTGGCCCTTCATATAAAGGAATTTGGGCACCTCTGTTTTAGAGGGTCAAAAGCCAAAAAGCTTGAGAATAACTGGTTTAGACATTTATATTAAATCATAATTTAGAAGTTGTGTTAAATGGTAAAAGCATTATGACTTCTCTCATTCGCTAAATCGTTTTATCAGTGTTTATAGAAACTCTCCTTTGACATATTAGAAATCAAAAGGCCCGAACATCATCCAGAGCTTGACGTTTCTAGGCAGAGAGCCAAGCCCCACTGAACCCTGGGAAAGGTTAGAAATTTCTCACGCATGTCTCAAGCGGGTCTCTTTTTGCTTAAAGTCTTTGCTCGAGTTATTTATTGCCAATAACAGCACATAACACAAGGGCATTTGCAAGAGCTAACCGCATGTTGTTGTGTGCTATAATAAGTTCAGGTACAAGTTGGTCTGAAAGGATTATCCAAAGTATGGTTACTACAACTGCCACAATATCACTTTAATAAACATGACGATAGACGTGAATATAAATATACTTTGCACATTTTTGTCCTTTAACACACAGACAACTGGTACATGTGCCGGCTGAATGATTACCTATCTGTCTGCCCTATAGTGTCATTACACATCAGCTGTTCGTCTCTGATGAGGAGCATCAAAGGAAGGGTTCAAATATCAAATACCTTAGACAGACATATAGACATATGGAGCCATATTATAACCAGTCCCCGTGCTACCGCTCTTGGATTTTTTTAATCCAAGATTGTTTACTGGGTGACTAATGGGGGCATTTTCTTGCTTCCATGCAGTTTAAGGAGGAACACAAACACATGCGGTGTCCAGCTGCTATATGATATGCACTAGGGTTTGACTCTGTGTATTCCCTTTTTTTGTGGTAGGAGCAAAGTTGTTTAAGATGGCAGAGTTTTCCTCTGCAGTGGATTATCCCCTTTTTCTTTCAGCACTCTTGATGCGACATTATCTTCACAGACACTAGCTTCATTAATGTTAATGATTACATTTTCCAACAAAACTAATAAATGATCAACTCGAAAGCAAACGCTGTATATGCGATTGAAAAAGTTAATCAACGTCTCTAAATAACAAAATAAACTCATCACAACCAAATTAAATATTCGCAATGCCAGAGAAAGTCAAAATATTTTGAACAGAAGTCATTTTTACAAACTGTTTTGCTGGATTCATCTCTGAAAGCAAACACAGCTCTGTGTTTAGAGAGCACAGTGTTGTATATTTGTATTTTCTTGCATCGAGTGAAAACAAAATTAGCATTCCCTACCCTTTTGATCTTTTATTTTCAATCTCTTTTTTTCTTCTGACCAAACTCAGTCGTGCCACCGACCCGCCAAGGAACCGGTTCCAGCCTTTAAAACCAATTAAGTGCTACCACATGTAGGGTAGAGGGTACTATTGGAGCTGTAATGTGTTTGCGATTATGCACTACAGAAGCAATCACAAAGCCATCAAGGCGTTAAGGTTTTTAGATGTACTAGCATTTTGTCATCAAGAATGGAGAAAAAAATAATCAAAATTACGGACAACAACAAATGTTATGCTGAGAAAATGTCTTATCTGTGCTAACACTAAATATGTTCTCCAGAGACCAACACTGATTTTCAGGGTGAGAAAGTTAGACCTCTGCATGTTTATGGAGACATGTGATAGATCTGTTGGCTGACATTTCTTGGACAAAATGCTAGCTCATCAGTGTCTGCACTCTTCAACCTACGTCAGTCACACTGTAGAAGTATGTGTTCATTTTTATAAGCTCCGGGACTCACCGCATGTATAATAAATCCAAACAGTAGAATCACTGTTTCTTGACCGACTGGTTAGTGTACATTCTTTCAGCTAAGTTTGTTTGCCTCAAAACTAAGTTTTTTTCTTTTATACTACTTACCCTTTTTGACAGTACACCCCATGTTCCTTGTTTGCAGTTTTAATGTTTATAGTTTTGTATTGGGATGTTTTGTTAATGAAAGAGATCATTTGAACCAAAGTGTGGTGAGGGGACTACTTTCGAAGCAAAAGTGTCCCAGTTGCTTTTTAAAATCTTATTCTGAATTGTTGGTGGCTTCATTAGTAGCACAGAGGATACACAATATAGCTTTTGATAGAGGGGTTTGTTGTAAATGATTGGTTAGCCAGAAGCTGTTGATTTATTATGGCCAAGATTTATAATAACTATAATGTGCTGTAATGTTTTTAGTTAGTCATGTAAAATCTCAGTTATTGTGCATTACATGAGCATGAGATAGTCTTGGTAAAAATGATATGATTCAGATTAAAAATGAACCTCTATTTGATTAATTATTAATTAATACTTATTAATATAAAACTTAAACATGTTTCTTAGACAACAAACCTAAGCCTCTTTCTGTCATAGTGAGATACTTCCACAATTTCTTTGCAGAGTGGAGGCTATAAAGAGAACAAGCACAAAGGGCACAGCGCTCGTTAAGAGCCGACATTTCAAACAGACCAAAACCAGCTCTGATCTCATCTCGGCCCCCTGTCTCTGAAAAACATTTTTATGTCCTGTAAACACACACCAGCAGCCCGCCACGGACACCAAAACACACACTCACACACATTGTTTCCTTCTTCACTCCCTCATAGATTCCCATCAATTAAATAATGAGTAAAAGGAAGAAGAATTATGACCAAGAAAGTCATAAAAGAGGGTCCTCCTCGAAGCCGACACGCGTTGGTGTATTTTTAATGTCTTATCCTATTTATTAAAGGCCTTTTTTTATCACGTTTTAGTAACCAAACCTTGAGTGCGTGGACATGTTTTTTTATGACTTTCTTGGTCATAATTCTTCTTCCTTTTTGTGAATTGTATTCCCTTCAATGAGCACCAGTGGTTAAAAGGATACCAGAAGCGCTCCTGCCACTTCTTTCTATTTCAGTTGAGTACTTGTAAATTAGAAGGAAGCATGAAAGAACGACACGGTTCAAACTGATGCGGTGGTCTACACACAGTTCAGCCAAGTCAGGAAAGCAAAACATGGCTATAGATACACACACAAACGCACACACGCACGCACGCACACACACAAACAATGTTTTCCGAGTGTAATTAAATCATCCAATGCTCGGCCCACGGGATCTCCCCTGAGGATTTAGAGGCCCACACTGACGGTCCCTGCAGGTCACCGAGGTGACTGTTTTCATTGGACATGTTTCATGAGACTGCATGTGTTCTCTCTGGGAATTGGGTCCTGTGGGGGATAGTTTGAGATCTGGATTCTGGACATCAGAACAATTGTTGAGCACAGATTCATCTCAGTCGTCCTGCACCTTCAACACCACAAGCAACCCAGGTCTTTGATTGAAGAGACTCCCAGTGTGTGGCCTTACATCCACTTTATGCCAGAGGTCATCTCGGGTCTTTTTCATGTTTGCTCTGTTTATGTTTTATTAAGGAACTTAGAACGAAAATTTTCCTAGGACACAGAGAGCTTTGGATAAGAGGAGCTCTTGAATTTGTATGCGTCACGAGGGGGGGGGGGGGTATTCCTGTTTATGATAGCCTGAGATAAACTGAGGGTCCAAAGGTTAATGAAGGTACAACATTTTAGAAAAAATGCCTAACAGGCATACAAAAACATGTAGAGATCTGAAAGTAACATTTTTGTATATTCTATATAGGCTATTCTGTATTGCTGTCTTTGCTCCTATAGGTCCTACATTAGCATTTTTGTAATACAACTTCCAGGCACCCGCGGCTAGTCTATATCCACGATATTCCACTTCCGGGATTGCCCTGTTGCCGACGGAAATTCCGCCAGATTTCCCTAATTTAGGCCGGATATCCGTTACCTTGGGCTTTCTTTGTGTTGCCATTTTAAACGCCGGTCGATTTATGAGGACTATGGTTAACCTTTTCTTAAATCTCTGCATGGTAAATCCAGACAGCTATCATCATCTGTCCAATCTGAGTTTTCTGTTGTACAACTAAAACAACCTTTGAACGTACAAATGTTCCAGCCAGACAAGTTCCTTCATTTTGCAGTGGCACCGTGCTCCGCTTGGTACTTAGCATTGCCCAAGATGATTGTGATTGGTTTAAAGAAATGCAAATAAACCAGAGCATATTTTTCTCCCATCCCGGATTGCTGTGTGGACTAGCCAGACCCTCCTCTGCAGCACTGTGGAGGAAGGTCTGACAAAGTGAGACTAAAAATCCATAAATAAATTCTAATGCTACTCTGTTGTGAGAAATACTCTGAAAATGGACTTGAATAACAGTGGACCTCCTGCTGATACAGAGCTCCAAGTCCATCCTTAGGTCAGACGTATTGATGAGTCGCCCATTT
The DNA here is from genome assembly GCF_010015445.1 of Perca fluviatilis. Lineage (NCBI taxonomy): Eukaryota > Metazoa > Chordata > Actinopteri > Perciformes > Percidae > Perca > Perca fluviatilis. The sequence goes on from NC_053112.1 coordinate 32,243,091, forward strand.
GAGTGGAGAGCCAGCAGACTTGGGTCATTAGCCTCGCTGCTGCGGCTACGACACCAGATGGAGACGGAGGTATGGCTGTAGGCTGTACTGTGATCCAAGACTTCTGAACATGTTCACACTCTCCTCTGAGGGTCCCTAACCACAGGAAGTCTCTCATGCTGCTCCACTGATCTCTACTTCATGGCCTCAGTGCACCTCAACATGTTTCACCAATAAATAAATAAATATATGACATGTTTTATATCGCAATAAAGGTGTGGTGAAATGACTTCCAAAGCCTAGATCTTGCTCAGCTTCTTGTTGTTTGTGATGTTTGTGTTGTTGGTTCAATATGAAAGACGGGAGTCAGTGTATGGATTTTTTGATGTTGTTAGTTCAACAAAAATAGATATAATCGAATTGTCTTCAGCAGGACTATGTAACATAAGATATTTACAAGGTTAGAATCATCTCAATTGGATCTCAATTGTAAACCAGTCTTATAGAGAACAATGAGCTCCAAACGGCAGTTGTCATGTGGCTGCTTTGTCCAGGTATATATACTCTTTATATGTAATAATTAGTATGTAGTATGTATTGATTGTGTGTCTTTTAGGATATAGTGTAGTATTACTACTGAACATTGAAAAATTCTTAATAAGATAATATGTTTACTGTATGTCTATATTTTTGTTAAATTCTGGTGTCTTTTAGGATTATATCTTATACATAATATTTATATATATATATATATATATATATATATATATATATATCTACACTCACCTAAAGGATTATTAGGAACACCTGTAAGATTTCTCGTTAATGTAATTATCTAATCAACCAATCACTTGGCAGCTGCTTCAATGCATTTAGGGGTGTGGTCCAGGTCTAGACAATCTCCTGAACTCCAAACTGAATGTCAGAATGGGAAAGAAAGGTGATCTAAGCAACTTTGAGCGTGGCATGGTTGTTAGTGCCAGACGGGCTGGTCTGAGTATTTCACAATCTGCTCAGTTACTGGGATTTTCACACACAACCATTTCTAGGGTTTACAAAGAATGGTCTGAAAAAGGAAAAACATCCAGTAAACTGCAGTCCTTGGGGGCCAAAATGCCTTGTTGATGCTAGAGGTCAGAGGAGAATTGCCCGAGTGATTCCAGCTGATAGAAGATCAACTTTGACTCAAATAACCAGTCATTACAACCGAGGTATGCAGCAAAGCATTTGTGAAGCCACAACACGCACAACCTTGAGGCGGATGGGCTACACCAGCAGAAGACCCCACCGGGTACCACTCATCTCTGATGTAATGGTGTGGGGGATGTTTTCTTGGCACACTTTAGGCCCCTTAGTACCAATTGGGCATTGTTTAAATGCCACAGCCTACCTGAGTGTTGTTTCTGACCATGTCCATCCCTTTATGACCACCATGTACCCATCCTCTGATGGCTACTTCCAGCAGGATAATGCACCGTGTCACAAAGCTCAAATAATTTCAAATTGGTTTCTTGAACATGACAATGAGTCCACTGTACTAAAATGGCCCCCACAGTCACCAGATCTCAACCCAATAGAACATCTTTGGGATGTGGTGGAACGGGAGCTTCTTGCCCTGGATGTGCATTCCACAAATCTCCATCAACTGCAAGATGCTATCCTATCAATATGGGCCAACATTTTAGAGAATGCTTCCAGCACCTTGTTGAATCAATGCCACGAAGAATTAAGGCAGTTCTGAAGGCGAAAGGGGGTCAAACACAGTATTAGTAGGGTGTTCCTAATAATCTTTAAGGTGAGTGTTTATATATACTGTATATTCAATATGGTTGTTCAATCAGCAGCAGTAACATTGAAGTATTGTGTGTATATCTAGATTAAGTTTCAGGCTTTGGTGCATACACTTGATGTATACGCTACGTTAACTATAACTTGGTGACTGATAAAATGGTTTATTTCACTTCAGGCTTGTCTTGGCACAAACGGGTAACATTTAGACCATTAAAATACATTATTAATAGTCTTTGACATTTCTTATAATCACAGTTTCACACACAGCAGTCCTGTCTTCTGGAAGAACTTTTAGTGTAAACAAGCACAGGAAATGATGATGATGATGATGATGTCTGGACATGCTGATGGTTTTCGGGAAGCTGGTTTTTGGCACTCGGCTGGATTGACGTGAACACAGTTTACGCCCTTTGCAAGTCATTTGAGTGTTGATACATTGGCTTCCTGACTGTACTTAATCCTATTGAATATTCATGGCTGAAAAAAAGTTTCTCAAGCTTGCTAAAGTCCGACTGTTGTGAAATTACACTGGACTTCACTATCGTCATAGGCATGTTGTTTCATAACATTTTAGTGGTGGTCTCAGTGAAATACCATACTGTACACTGTCATCTCCAATTTCCCGCAAATGCCAATGAAGCAATACTGCCTTTGAATAGCAATGGGGAAGACCAGTTCTGATATGCTAAATTGTCATCTCTTGTGGTTTTTTTTCTTCATTGTTTTCTCTCAAAATATTGAATGTTTTCACACATAACAGCACTGTTTAAGCTGTGCCCATCATCAGTCTTCACTGGGTTAGTGACTTTAACAAACATCTCTCAGAGAACGACACCCAACAAAAAGAACATAGCATTATAAAAGCACGGAGCCTGCGGTTAATAACCCGTATCTCCAAACATGCACTACGTAACTTGGTAGCCCTGCCCTGGCACGCCTGGCAGTGGCCATTTCCTCAGCTTTGATCATTAAGAGCAGGAAGCACCAGCCAAATGTGGTCAGTATATCTCACTCTACACTGAGTCTGATTGCATGAGCAGCACATAAAGAAGAAGGGAACCAACTGTTAAAAATTCTACTACCAGGGCATGAAAACAGTGGACACAAAAGGACGGAGTGTGGAAAACCCAGTATATTGCATAGGGTTCATTATTAGTAGCTATTGTAACTCTGGGAATTAGTACATTTTTAAAGTAAGCAACATCTTATAGAAGGTTTATAAAAGCTTTTGCCACTAATGATTCATTTCAGGGTAAATAAATCATGTATTCATGCTACACAGATCAACCATAATCATAAGCTGTTACAATGCATAAAAAGAAAACTGGGTTGCCAGATTGTGAGCACTCATTTACAGTAAGAGGAGAAACTCCGTTGGCTGGTTGGTTGGTTGGTTAATAGTAGTGTGTTATTGTCTAGTTCTTTAAGGTTGCTAAGGCTGCACGTATCAATAGTTGCAAACAATGCATCCAATGACTATGTGTAATGTGAGAGGGGTTGCACATAGTGATGAACCCACAGAAAATGATCACCCTCCTAGTTCCTTTAAGCACTACATAGCGTTTTAGTATCTTTCAGCTCATTGTTTTGGTTTTCCATGCTGCAACTTTGCCATTTCACTCACAATTAATGCTGTCTCTCTTTCAGGGAAGAAGCTCTAATAAACCCACTGTACTCTACCTGCACAGCAACAAACTGAAGACAAAGTGAAGTGACTAGCTGGTGAACATTTAGCAGCTTAAAGAGTCAGAAATGTACCCTTAAGTAGTTCAGGAAGGCCAAATCAGAGCCATGTGAGTATTGGACTTACATTCATTGAGTGGACAGAAACAAAAACTCCAAATAAATGATAATGTTCACTCTCTGTCTACTGGAAAACTGGAAAAACCCCAGAACCTTTTACAACAAGCCATCAGGTTTTAAGTAATAGTAGGTCATGAATATGCATGTGTGTTAAGGTTAGTGAAACCTGATGCTCTGCAGCTAATGAGGCTTTCTGTCAAATGTGAGTTCCTACAACCTGGCAATGCAAAAGTTTTTATTTATACACTGAAAACACGTTTTGCATTATCTGTGAAGCATTATGGATGATTGAATAACCAATAACGCAGTCAACAGAGAGGCAATTAAACTGTTGAAGCATACCATATTGGAAATCTATTACCAGTAAATCATATACATATATAAATAATTGAATCTATTCAGTGTTGTGTTTCAGTTTGAAAACAAGCTTCCTGTGTTAATTGTCTACACAGGTGGGCCTCCAAGTATCCTTTGACCCTCAGGGCTGAATGAGGGTCCCATTATACAAGTCAAAGGTCAGTTTAGTGCTTGAGGCTAGTTGGTCTGAGTGGTGCTTAGATATGCATATCCCATGAATCACAGCCATCACAGCGAATCAGTGTGATCATCGCTGTATTTTAACATGCATGGCCATCAAAGGTAGTATCGTTTCTTTAGCGTTATAGGTTTTGTGTTAACTGTTTTTTAGCCTCATTCATTCTTACTCATTAAACTGTGGGGTATTAAGAACATATTCACTTAGTTTGAGTCAGTGTCTGTAAATGGTTAAAAGTAAATACCAAATGTATACTTATACTAAATACCATTTCTCTGAGCCCAGGCCTTTATTAATTATTAGGAGAAGAAAAAAGCATGAAAAGGTTTTCTACATGCACAGATCACAAACACTCAAATACACATTCAAGGCACATCTCATATGATATCTTAGCCACTAATCAGAGAAATTATCACTGCCAGATGATGTCAGTCTTCTCCCCTCTAACCTTTGACAGCCCCTTTTACTCATGAACACAGGATGGACGATAAGGTCCTGGGAGTTGCTGCCCAGTCTGCTGGGGTAGTAAAATTTAGAAGGAGGACATACACTACGAAAGGCCAGATGAGGCCAGAAATCCTCGTGGTTTGATCAACTCAGAGGGAAAATAACATAAAAAAAAACAAAGGTAATGTATCATGCATGAAGGTTTTATGGGATAACCACAGTCTGCGACACTGCAGCTATTTGACAACGTGATGACATGAGATGTCAATAAACATTTAGAAACACTGATTATCATCACAGTACAGTCTGTGTATTCATTTCTGGTGTTTTCACAAGAGTTGTTCCGACACTGATACCAGTATCGGGAATGCCTCCGATATGACCTAAAATGCTGGTATCGGCGAGTATGTGAGTCATGCACCGATCCGACTGACTGTCAAAGAAGATAATATAATAAAGTTCTTACATACATACAGGATCAATAGTATACAGCTGTTAAAAAATATATTATGTAATATATTCAAATTGCAAAAAAATGGGCATCTGTGACAAAAAATAAGCCCACAAGCATACAATACAGCTTCCAATTGTGTCTGACTACTGTGACAGGTGCAAGCCATACAATGAGCATGTGTATGTGCACGTGTGCAAGTGTTAAGAATAGTCTTTGCTTGAATAACCCTAATTGTTATTATCCCATTATAACACAAAAACAGAAATTTGATTACCCTTGTGCATGGCGGGACAATAGTGGCACTATTTCTGGACCTTACTTTTGCTCATTATTATATTCCACTGGCTGAGGTAGCTGTCATACAGCATGGAAGGTCTGTGAGTCAAAGTATCACAGTGAACCACAGCGGTGACAGTAATCTGGTATTTCATATCATAAATTGAGGTCAAAAATAAAAGTTGTTCTAGGTGAGCCCCATTAATTACAGTTACTTTTATGTTATAACGGTTCACCTCGAGTTTTACACACAAATCACACTTCACTAGCTTTGATAATTGTTAAGTATTCAGTAGTTCCATAAGGCAGTCTCAGAGAGCAATACAAACGGGCCAAATGCCCTACATCAAAGCAGAAAACAACACTGCAAGCAATCAAGGGAAATAAGTGGAGGGATTAAGTGTTCTGGAGGGAGTAGGGGCGGTAATGCTGGAGGTTACTCCAATTAAAATAGAAACTGGATATGATGGACAGTTGGGAACCGACTGGGAGGAAAGCGTGCAGACGGTTGGCAGAGAGGAGTGCACCTCTTGACAGACTGCCATCACATGCTACACATATATCAACTTAGTAGCCAGTGTTGTTCTAAAAAGCATTTTGTAAATCTCTCAGCCACCTGTAGCTAAAAACAGAGCCATTTCCTCCAACATTCAAGTTCAATGCTCCACAACATTTTCTTTTCTGCCCAAATCCTTTTCCTTTTCCTAAAAACACTGCTCTCAACAAGCAGACGGATGCAGTTGTAAGGTGAAATACATTCAAGTTGTGGTCTGATATCAGATCTTTATCAGGTAACAAGCTCGAGCATAGCAACATCTGGAAGTTAAACAAGGAAACCCCATCAGTCTCTCTTGACGCAGGTTTGTTATCTTCAGTTTTTAGCAACTTGGTTTTCACAGCTGTGATTACGAGTAGCATGCCACATTCAAATTGTCCACAGATGTTTTTCAAACATAACCTACCTGAAGTAAAGACACACTGATGTGAAGTTTATACAGACTATACACAGAGATATCTACGTATCTCTCGTAGATATCTAAGCATCCAAAAAAAGTCCTGTTTGCTGGTTGGACGGACATGGAGTTATAATTATGCACCAGACATTTTGAGCATGCACTCATGGGCTTTCTGATAGGGAAAAGCAAAGTGCAACGGGCTCAGACTCTCGCGTTTATCAGCGCGTTTAGGGTCTGTCCGACAAGAGCCAGATTGTAAGCAGGAATGTGTCTCAGCTGGAAGTGCCATGTCAAAGACTCCACTATCAGTTACCCTGTCGTCTGAAAGCTCTGTGTATAGCATGTGAATACAACAAGCCTTGGGTCTGTATATTATAGCAATAATTGTGAAAATAAAAAGCAGTTTATCGTTTTTAAGAATGATGCTTGGTAGATATATATTTTCAAGCTTTATCCTCCTGCATGACCGCTTTTCACCTCACAGTTAGGCTATTAATTGATAACATTGTGTAGCTGCTGTTTATTGTAGTTTCACTTTAATGAACTGTTTTCTTCCCACAATATTAAATTATTTGGTCACTTATGATCATTCTGCTTTGGTTGATACCTGTTAAGTGCGTTAGCTACTAGAAAACTATTGTCTGAATGTCATAATTAACCTATTAACATTAAATTAAAAGAACACTGATTTGGGAAACATGCTTGTTGCATTTAGCTTAGCATAGTATCGCATAGTAGAAGCAACCGGAACACAGCTAGCAACCGGAAACAGCTTGCTTTCACCAAAATCAAAAAAGACCTAGCTCTGGTAGCTGCTAATTAAATCATCAGTCTGTATGTATGTATGTGTGTGTGTGTGTGTGTGTGTGTGTGTGTGTGTGTGTGTGTGTGTGTGTGTGTGTGTGTGTGTGTGTGTGTGTGTGTGTGTTTGTGCGTGTGTCATTCTCTTGACAGCTTTAGTCCCCTCTCTCAACCAATTCTGGCATTTGTGTTCTCAGATACAGCTCTTCCGGGTAATGTCTAGATCATTTCAGGGTTGCAGTGCATGTGCATGTTGGAAAGGGGCTCTAGTCAGTGTATGAAAATACAACTGGCCTCTAACTTGAGGGTAGTAAATGTGACCATTAATTGGCAGTGCAAAAGGTCGCGTTTTGAAATTTAACACAGTTAACTTGGTAGAGCTGGCGATAATGGACTGAAAAGGTTGGGCTAATGAAAAATAACTGTGGGTTGGGGTGGACTGTATAACTATTGGCTATAATTTACAGCTATCATGAACTTTTATCACAGCTTAACATTACGTTACTTCAGATCAGTTAAGATCCAAGAGCCTCTAGCCACATCAAATCACAGTAAAGCCTTTACGGACACTGCTCCTGGACAATGCTGTCTCCTACAAATAATAGTTATCACAGCCCCAAAGAGACTCCAGAGAATCTAGATGGCATTGTTTCCCAACAACAGTAGTGTAACAGCAAAGTTCCTATGTTTCAATTTTTTATTAACTAATTAATTCATTATTTGTAAGCAACCTCCAGACACAGAGATTGTTAAACTTTTTAACTTTCTCTTTGGCACATTTCATGCAATGCCACATTACAGAAATAAACAATTTTCCTATAATTAACCATATTGCTAATGCTTGCTTGTGACCTCGACTCTACGCACAGCACACAGAGCAGAATCGGCCTTTACGACTCTCGGCATTTCACAAAAAGGTAACAGATTAGACCACGTTACTGCAATTTGTATTAATCTTGTACAATATTACTGGTACTCAACACGATGATGTTCAAATTGGCAATCACACTTCCCCATTTATGCACAGCCTCACGGCCTCCCTGATTCCAGTTGGGAGTGCTGATGCCGGTAAGACCGAGCCATCCCTTGGATGTGGTTGAGTTTGTAAATTGCAAGGTGCTGTCTGATTGGAATGCAGTTCTGAGATATGAAGCAGCAAAGATTTAAGTGGAAAATACACTGTACAAATGCATTTCAAGTCAGCTGCCCCTGTTACTCTGGTTCAAGTGAAATAATTCACAAAAAACTCAATGGCAGCAATTCAAATTCACTTCATGTGTTAAATATTATGCTGTTGATTTGACTTCCTGTTTGTGCTATGGATAATCTCTGTGATGTAAATAAAAAAATCTGATCTAACTCAAGTATGTAAGTCTTATACAGCTATGACATGTTGTGCATCGCTAGACATTTACCTTTTGTCATAACTAAAGTAAAACCTTTCTATAATGAGATAAGAAAACACAGTAACAATTATAATTGCGGACAATTTTGATTCATTCGGATGCTTTAATGTTTATGACCTAGGTCTTGAGGAAAACACATTTCCAAAGATAATCAGCTGAAAGCTCTGAGAGCCCCAAATTAGCTGTTTCTGCAAACTTATCATAGTAAAGTTGTACAAAAGATAACCGGCTGTCAGCTACCATTAAGCATCCACCTTCAGAAAGCTCGAGGCCAAAGTTAAGAAAGTTGCAGGAACTTTACAACAGCCAAATTCCTCTCGAGAGCACAGCCTTCTCCACGGGCTCTGTTCATCAGATATCATCATCGCTGCTTTGACAAAGCTCTCCTCCTCCTAATTAAGATAGTCTGGTAATATTATATTGATTTTTTTTTTTTTTGATGAAGTCAAGTGCTGGCACTAATCAGGGTATAATATACATTCCTCCATCAAGATTCCCATTTTCTTTTTCTCTCATGCTGTAACTTTTTGTTTGTGTGGAGCATTATGTGACAAATTAATAAAGCCAGGCAGTACACTGAACTCTCTTCACTCTGTCACTGCTTGTCACAGAATTGGCCTCAAACTTATGACTTATTACTCTCTCTCTCTCTCTCTCTCTCTCTCTCTCTCTCTCTCTCTTTCTGTTCTTTCTGTTTTCGCGCAAGTGTCCCAGTTAAGAAATTGCTTACATCCCACTCAGTCTGGGGCTGGATTGAAATTTCCCATAGGGTATGTACCAATATGCAGAGAGCACACTTCGACAGATGCCATCAGAGAACAAGCATATGAATTACCAGGCAGCCTGCCATCTTTGAGTTCAGACAGAATGGCATTAATACCTGATTACGATCCAAACAACAACACAACAACAACATGAAAGCCAAAGCAACTGGGAGCAGGTAAAGGTTTCATCATTTATATATTAATGGATTTACTAACAAAGACTCTACTACCCCCTCAAAAGTTAAAGTGTCATAGAAGCTGCCAACAATCAAGGGACTTTGGATAAAGTGGTGGGGGGAAGAAATCACATGCCGTCAGCAAATCACATTCCAATAAATTAAATATTTGCCACTGCTGACCATAACTAATTCAGAAGCAATGATAAATTCATGACTACAATTAAAGAAAACACGATCCCTTTAATTTTAATTGGCTGTAAATATTGGCATTACCCAATTAAGTCATGTTTGACTGTAGGAAAAGTAACTGCAAATTAATCATAAACACTGAACCTATATGTTCTGGGAGGAAGCATAAAAGTTTCATTTAAAAAAATGTAGACATGGCAGTGTTTTATGGGAAAGGTATATAATTGTTACATTTTGTATGTATTAATTGCATGACATATATGGAATCTAGTAATTATTTCTAGTTTACAAAATGTTTTTTTTACTTAATTTAAAGTATAATGGCAAAATAATTAATGATGGATATATGGTTCAAGCTATACTATATGTGCAAGCCCCATATTACAATAAAGAGTATAATTGCATAATATCAAAGGTATTTGTATAACGTGGCTGAGAGGAAAAGACTGTCCTTTACAGCATGATGACAGCATTGGTGATTTGTTCAAATGCCATGATCATTCCCTGACCTTAACCAAGTTGCTTTTGTGTGTAACCCCAACCAAACCATATAGCAGATAAGAAAACTGTCAATTTTGTAACGGTCTTTTGCATTTTGGAGTGGGGCAGCAGATCAGAAAATGCTCATACGTTCATACATTTTGACTAACTGCATGTTTTGTCATTTAGTTTGGATGATTTGGTGGGCAAGAGAAGTAAGTAAATTTGAAAGAAACAAATACTATATGTCAGCAGTTAAAGAAATAGGATTGAAAACACACAATGGAGCCATCTCAGAAGATAGCCAGTCAAGGACCTTTGACACTGAAGGTCTCAGGGAAACAGCCAATCGGAGGGTGTTTGTATGTGTGTTTGTTTGTGTATGTGAGCACTACGTGTGTGTGTATGAGTGCGTAACTCTATCCAGATTTCTCTTTCTTTCATCATATAGTGTTCCAGTTGAAGATGCATTTATATAATATTATATTCTCGTGAATAAAAAAATATCACGTTGATATTACAAATTTATGTCCATAACTATCTACTTTGTATAGCCAGCATTTATAAATATACTTAATGTCAAGAAATAACACACAGTGTACCCTTTTAATAAAAATTCTTGTAAATGTACACAGCTACACTTGTTATTTTTTGAAAAGATTAATTTTTAGGTCATTTGGTAGGCCTTTATTTGTATAGGACATCTGAAGACATGAAAGGGGAGAGAGAGGGGGAATGACATGCAGCAAAGGGTCACAGGGCAGAGTCGAACCCGCGGCCACTGCTTCGAGAAGTCAACCTCTGTATAAGAATGCCTGCTCTACCAGGTGAGCTACCCAGGCGCCCGGCTTGTTATTATTATATTTTTTTTGAATCAACTGTAACTCACAAAGTCAAAATAAAATAACCTGCTTATTTTCAATGGACCACATCAAGTATTTACACGTATTTATATATTTGTTTGTTATACGTATTCAGTGGGGAATTGGCCATCTTTAACAAATATGTACTGAATTCTGCCAGGCAAGAGCAGCATATGATTTTTTTAATTGAGTGGTTTTCCTCTTTGTCAGCTCTTTGGCAGTGGGAGAGACAGATCGTGGTGTCTTTGATAGCCCTCTTCCTGCTCTCAGCGCACATCATGATAAATGGTCCATATTGGAATCCATAATGGACACTGATGTAAGAGCACTCTTCTCTCTTGACATTAAACGGTCTTCTTTCTCCTCTCTTTCAGGCATGTAGTCATCTCGCACAGTACTACTGTCTGTTTGTGTTGTTTGTTTTGTTCTTTGCATGCAAGGAAAACCAATTTATTGGATTTTTTTGTTTTTTTTGTCAGATGTTTGGTTATTGTAGGGAATGCTCATTAAGACTTTTCCCCCATACCACACAGTGATTATCCACATTTTACAGCTAATATAAAGCTTTATTGCAACACTGCATCTGAAGTTTAGGTGTAGCAGGAGTATAAAAGTGTGATTTGGTCGGGCCACCCACACAGCGGTTAGTCTGTAAAAGTAAAGGCAGGCTGATGGTTCGCTCCCACTTCCCATCTTAGTTTCCCCCCTCTCAAATGAGGGAAACATAACGTCACAATATGGACACTGACTTCCCTGTGCCTTCCTCCCTCCCATCTAATCTCTGCTGCCTCTCGTGTGAGGAAACAGTTGCATGTAACGTATACAAGACATAATCTAAGTCAGAGAGGGATTGAAAGAGAAGGTAGGAGGGATTTAAGGAAAGGGGCAGATTGGAGGGGCGTTGGGCTCCCAGATGCCCTTGCCCCTGTGTGGGTGCTTTGCCTTGGAGATGACTGTCAGCAGGCGGTGCCTCTGAGAGAGAGGGGAAAAAGCGGTGGGGGGGGGGCTGATGTTTCCAAAGGGGGCCCAGTCTGTTACCAAAGGGAGGTGGAGATTTACTATCCCACCCAGTCAAAGTGTTTCACTGGTGCTCTGACACACAGACACACTTGCAGAGACACACACAACCTCACACACACACTCACACACACACACACTCAGACATTCTGCAAACTCTCCACAGGAAACTCTGAGCCATAATGCGAAGGCACCTCAGAGCAGACGGGTGCATTGCTCAAACCAAGTGGGATACGGTGCGGCTTTGATAGTGCGTTAATTACTCATGTGATGTGATACAGACGTCTGGGGGCTTCAGCCGAAAGTTTGCCTGACGGTTTCCAAGGGGGCCAGGCAGACATTTTAGAAGCGGTAGGTGAAAACCAAATTTATTAATAATTTATGGATAGATCAGTTTGCGTGCTGTCACAGATCCCAGCAGTGTCATGTTGATGCAAAACTGTGATGCTACTTGAAGGGCTGGCTGCTAAATAGTTCTTTGTGTACTTGGTGACAGCTGGGACTTTGAACAGGAAGAACTCTGGGCTATAAGAGTTGCCTGTGCTGTGTGACATGATGAAAAGGGCTTCACTATCGATCTGACAGTTTGAAACTTTATCTGCTCTTTACCAGGAGTTCTGTGGAATGAATTGATTTTGTCCAGAAGGTTTGTTGATTTTTCCGTGTGAGGGCAGTAAAGGTGATGGTATCTATATATCCATAACAGCAAACTAAGTAAAGACCCAAAAGATTCACAGACATATCCAAAGTATAAGTAAGAGTACGTATTTTGCAGATTTGGATCTTCACCTGATTTGTATTTGAACCTTTTTTTGCTTGCATTGAAAAATGTTGACCGGAAATCAACGCTGCAGCACTTCTTTCATGTAAAAAAAAAAAGAAAAAAAAAGAGCTCTTTGTTTTGTAACCACATGTTTAAACCTTCTAAATTACAAACAGAGGGAGAATGCAAAACTGAGGAAATCATTCAGTCTCAAACTCACGCAAGGGGCTCATTGTGAAAACAGCATCAGAAGATTCACTGTGTGGTTGCAACATTATTGACACAAAGCCATAACCGACAGCTCCCTCTTTCAGGGACAACTGAGAGCAAACAAGATGCCCAATGCGCTCTGCTGATGCCTCATCCTGAACTGTCTGGCTCTAACTAGTCCTGGCATCTCCCATCTGTGCCTCCTTGGCAAAACCTTTTTGAAGTCTTGAAGAAGTTGTAAACTTCCTCACAGCTTTTGAAAGGACAGTAATGCTGTTGTAACTGTCTATTATTCCACGTTGGTTCCATTTTAAGTGGAGGCAAAATGCAAAAACAACCAGTGTTGGGTAGAGTGTTGTCTGAAAAATAACCACATTTTTCCTCTTGTTATTTGTTTTCTTTTCTCAGCAGTGATATATTGGGACAGTCTTTCAATCAGTGAAATCAAAGCGCCGAATGTGTTCCATAATGGGCACCCCAGCTGTGCATATGTTGGTGCTAATGGCCTGTATGGCAGCCAGAGGAATGTGCCAGATAAACAGAGCTGAAGCAGAGGAGGTCCACTCCACCTTCCAGTCTCCGGGGTTCTACAGCACCGTCATTCCCAGCACAGGACCCAGCTTCCACCCGGGGGTCCCAGGGGCTGATGCACAAGCTGTGGGATCTGGAAATGAAACTGTCATGAAGAGGCCGGTACCACCTCCGATGTGCTCTGTATTTACCTCTATTAATAGCTATTTTAAGTACATCAACACCATCATTTCCATCATAGTGTTTGTCGTCGGCCTGGTCGGCAACGCCACCCTGCTGAGGATTATATACCAGCACAAGTGCATGAGGAACGGGCCAAACGCCCTCATTGCCAGTCTGGCACTGGGGGACCTTATCTACATAATCATTGATATACCCATCAATGTATACAAGGTACGGTTTTCACTCTGTTGGTGCATGTTTAATCAAAGTCTTGACCTTATTTTGAAAGCCAAGCTGCTGAGTGACAGGTCTCTGTGTCAATATGATGAAATGCAGCAACAATGGAGGTGATACGCCGAGATAAAGTGGAATATTACGGGAAAAGGAGTGGGAAGGGGTGTAAGCAAAAGATAGGAAAGTGTAATCAGTCGTATGCCATTATCTCCCTCGTGTGGGCCGATTGGTGATGAGAGGAGCAGGGATATGGCTGGCTTAAATAAACACGGGAATCAGGCTGGAGGCACACATGCCGGTAGCCTTGTATTGACCCGGTCACTGACCATTATCCAGAGGTTTTATTTTAAAAACAAAACAAAAAAAGGACCCAATGTTACTCAAGTGAAAAATCATTTGTGAAGTTTTGAACTCAATTCTTCATTAAAGCCCCATCTATAATGTTTTATCCAAATGAAAGTAAGGTTCAAATGCTGTATTGTTAATAAATGTCTGTGTTTCTCAGCTGGTTATAATTAAAAGTCAGCTAGTTTTTTTTCCTGTATTTATGAGCATTACTAATGTAAACAAACATTTTACAGCATCAGAAAACATTACAAACATTACAGTTAGTAGTTTTCTAATGATTCATGTATTCAAAAGACCTGTCAATCAGTCTGAGAGCGGTTTCAATTTCGTGTTTTGATTTACATCACTTGTTTTTCTTTTGGACTACGGATTGTGCCTTTATGAAGCGCCTAATGATGATAAATTATGCCTGGGGCTCCTGTCTTGGGCTGATTTAAACCAACAAATAGTGTCATGCTTTGTATAATAATCAAGAATAATGGCAAAATGGAGTCATCAGTCAACCTGATCTTTCCAATGCATTATGGGAAGCCATTTTACAAGACAAAAAAAATAAAAAAGCCACCTGGTTAGAATTAACTTGGGACTTGTAGGGCACAGAAACTCTGTAGTCCGAGCAACACGTGCAAGAAAAAAAAAGGAAACTCTTCTTGGGGGGGGGGGAACGGTTTATTCACAAACAATGAAAGAGCCACGTCTACAATTTTTAAACCTTCAACTTGTTCACTTCCTCAAGGCTGTGACAGTGTTTCCAAAAATAATCAGCTACTTACACACTGAAAACAGTTTCCTCGCTGTGCTCCTGGGAAACTTAGACGACACACGTAAACAATAGATGGCCAGGAAGCACCATGAAGTTCTTCCTTTGGCTCAGCTTTGGGAAACGGTTTAACGCAGGTTGTATCATGCTGAAGGAAAAGTACTACTTTGATGAAAAACAAAGGTTTCAACTCACATGGCCTGGTCAAAGGGAGTAATATTATAAGAGGTTGTCAAAGTGGCTCTGAGATACTGGTGACAACGCAGGGAATTATTGTGAAAATGTGGTCTGTAGAGTTTGCTTGGAGAGGCCGTATGTTTGCAGGAGACGTGAATGTATTGCAAAAATTGTGCAAAGTTTTATCAGCAGATGAACTCCATATGGTCCGTGTCAGATTAAACTCACTCTGACGTTAAGATGACGTTGAGAGTTCTCTGATGTGCCTCCAACTGCAGTAAAATTGCCTTAAATAGATATTAACGACGGTCCGCATGAATCCAGTAACAAAAGTGAGATTAATAAAAGTCAGCTGTCAAAAGACTTGTAAAGACATAGATTATATCCAGATTATATTATTGAAATAATTTACTTGGTAATGACACAAAAGCTAAGCCAATCAGTGATTTATTGACAAATTATATAAGTGTGAATTAGAGCTGCAAAGATGAATCGATTCATTGATTAGTTGTCAACCATTAAATTAATCACCAATTATTTTGATCAATTAATCGGTTTGAGACATTTTTTAAGAAAGAAAAAAAAAAGTCAAAATTCTGATTCCAGCTTCTAAAATGTGAATATTTTTTAGTTTCTTCACTCCTCTATGACAGTAAACCGAATATCTTTGAGTTGAGGACAAAACAAGACATTTGAGGACGTCATCTTGGGCTTTGGAAAACACTGATCAACCATTTTCAACCAACTAATCGATTAATCAAGAAAATAATCGACAGATTAATCAACAACGAAAATAATCGTTGGTTGCAGTACTAGTGTGAATGTTGAACAATAAATGTTCCATATGATTAATTCCTATTAGAGAAGTGTTTGTGTGACAGTTATTGTGTGTCCTTTTTCCACCAGCTCCTGGCAGGACGCTGGCCTCTTGAGGAAACTGATTTTGCCCTGTTTCTGTGTAAGCTGGTGCCCTTCCTGCAGAAAGCCTCTGTGGGTATCACCGTCCTTAACCTGTGTGCCCTCAGTGTGGACAGGTCAGTGCTTTCACATGCCACACGGTCACATCAACAGCTTTGAGCGCCGTTTTGGTGGGCCAGCTGAAAAGTTAATGCAAAATTCCTGCTCTGTGTGAGTGCTACAAAAGTGACCAAAATACACTTATTATAATAGGTTTTGTGCATATGAATTGTTAAAGTGGAATAAATTAATTCTCCAAAACTTATTGGACATTATAACTGTTTCTCAGTCTCATAAAGAAGGTTGTATTTGTTTGTGTATTTATCATTCCTTAGAGACATATGAAGTATGTCTCTAAAGTTACACAGCCTTGTAAAGCCAGCACCATGTTTGTGCACATACTGAAGCATGAAGATTTGTTTTCCAGATTTTTATTTTTTTATTAAGGAAGCAATCAAATGTTTGGGGGCAATAGCGCATTGATTTAGATTTGTCATTAATGTTTGCTTCTAATATAATTGTGTCATTATAATAGAGTTGCAAAGATTTTTGGGGATTTGATTCCAGTTTAATGACATGGAGATTTGGTTCACTGAGATGATGATCATTTTCGGGAAAGGTCAATACTGACTGAGCATTCTCACTGGGAAGGAATTTTTCTTTCAATTTGTTGCCTCTGTGTTCAAAACGTGTGTGATGAGCTGTTTTATAAGATGCTCTTTACTTCTTTAATGGAATAACTCATTTTATATGCAACATTAAGTGTATGATAGGCTCCAGTATTTGCACTGTATAGATAACGTAAATATTTAAAACATTATCTTGATAGCAAGTATACTGACAACTTTTTTTTTTTTTTAACAGTACCTTAATAGAAAATCCCTAATGAATAAATGATTATCGTTAAGTTCTGAAGTTCAGTGTGATCTCACTTTAGACACAACTTTAGAGATAAGAGGCTTGCCTGCCTGCTCTGAATAGGCTTAAGGTTCGACCAGGCAGACATATTTAATGACCTCTATTATGAGAAAAAGACCGCAGTGCTGTACAGTTGTGTTCAAGAGCAGATGCTCACCATTTGTTTCCAGGAAACGTGTAGCATTTTTTTCCGTGTGTATTATGAAAGTCTCTTTTGTATCTTTTCAATGTTGGAGGAAGAGAAAAAAGGTGGATACATTACCACTTAGTGAAATATAAATGCCGCCATGTTGTTCAACAGAGAAATTCAAATGTGTCATGAAAAATATATTGTTTTTGCCATAAAATCTTGATGCAGGATTTTACTAAAACATTTCGACAAGTGGTTTCCATTAATGAAACAAACAAGCAAACAAGTATTCAGTGCATGGGAAACACAAGCCAACAGACAGACCTCTCTGCCAACATGGACCAGTCTGTTTGGAGGCTTCACAAAAGTATAAATATTGGATATTTAAAATAAACAATTGATCGTCTCCCCTCATTCATTCGTAACATTTGGATATTCTTTGCTGACTGAGCAGTTTGTTGTGCTTGGTGTGCTGCCATACATAAAGAAAATGTTGTTTGCTTTGTCAGTCAGGAGAGACAAAGAAAATGATGAATTCACCGATTTCTATTTAACGATGGAGCACTGACTGAAAGCAGCTGAACTGCAGCCCTGTTTCAATTAACAAAATAGTAATAACATGGTAATTGTGTTACATTTGTATTCCAGGAGTGCTACATCATAATCATTCCTGCTTTAGTAACTCACTGTCCCCTAATCTTATTACTTGAATCTAATCAATGTAATATGTCTCATCCATCTGTTATGCCTGGACCTTACTGTATCTCTGTGTCTGCCCTCCACAGGTACAGAGCTGTGGCCTCCTGGAGCAGGGTTCAGGGAGTGGGCATCCCTCTGTTTACAGTCGTGGAGATTGTGTCTATTTGGTTGCTGTCACTCGTCCTGGCAGTACCCGAGGCTATCGGGTTCGACATGGTCACCTTCGACTACAGGAACAAGACCATGCGCACCTGCATGCTTAACCCCAAGAATGACTTCATGGTGGTACGCTATCATCCTTTTCTTATCATTTTTGGATAAGGAAATTGCTGTTTAGTGCTTTTGTGTCCCAATGTTTTGCTTGTATCAAGGCCACGATGAGCTGTGTAGTACATTGTGTCAAAGTACTCATAGAGGAGGGATAGTTGAATTTGCAATAACGAGGCAAAACATTAGTGGAGTAACGAAATAGGAAACGCACCTTAAAGTGAAAGCACAAGTTTGGCCTAATGTTTCTCTTTAAAAGCGTCTGTTGTTTGTTTTGGAGTCAATGAGCGTTTTTAATTTCATTTTTAATGTGCTATTTTGGTTATAGGGGCATGTATTTTTAGATATAAATATACCAACCTACAGATACTTAAGGAGTAGTCCCCCCAAATTCACCTATCACGCCAGTATTTAAGTATTTGATGCTAAAAAGATTTCGAGTGGAGTATCACTTTAAGAAATAAACCTGGTCTACTTACTGCCTCCATGTGTTTGTGGCCCTTTTCACATCCTTGGAGCACATAATTGATTACAGGCCAAGTACAATTACTGAGACCTGAAATCTGGGGCCTCAAGCTGAGCCACATGTGTCTATCTATTCCATATGCACAAAATTGGAGTAATCTCTCCTCATCCAGAAAACGGCCATATGGGTCGATTGTGCAAGCAGCTAATAACGGCCGACAATTTTGTTTCTTGTTAGGCAGCAAACTCTCGTGGCTGTAGTAATTATCACTAGAGCAAAAGAGGAAGTTAGGTAACAAAGTATAAGAGGGCCAAATATTGCATAAGGAGGTGGGTTTGAGGGGAGAGGGGGGGAGGATCAAACAAACACAGGAGACTGTGGTTTGTGTCCAATGTGAAACTAAATGTTAACTGTAATTTTGAAATTAACCAAAGTTTTATGAACCTTATATACCAATAACCTCTGTGACATCATGTTACGTCCTCATTTTAGTAGTTTTACGTGGCTCACTTTAAGTCAATCCCTGACGTTTTACTAACTATAACTAAAGCCCTGCGATCCAGTTCCCATACTAACATACTATTAAGTATGCCAGAAAAAGATTTAGTATGTCCCAGTACATGGAATGTCAAATGCAGTATGCCAAAAATACTGGGATGTTCCAGTGCAGTGGTTCCCAACCTGGGGTCCGGGCACCCCTCAGGGGGGCGGCAAAGATCACAGGGGGGGGGGGGCGCAAGTCTTTATCTGGTTTGGGGTTGAGGT
This sequence comes from Perca fluviatilis, assembly GCF_010015445.1. Classification (NCBI taxonomy): domain Eukaryota; kingdom Metazoa; phylum Chordata; class Actinopteri; order Perciformes; family Percidae; genus Perca; species Perca fluviatilis. The sequence continues at coordinate 32,262,418 of NC_053112.1, forward strand.
AAAAAAAATATATATATTTGCACATGTTACACAAATTATGATAATACACTAGAATATACAGTATAACGTATACAAAAGTCTGTTTTTCTTAGACATGAGTAGGGGGGGCGCCAAGGAAAAAAGATTGGGAACCACTGTTCTAGTGCATCTGGTTGGATTTTGCAGTATGCAAGCCAGCATGCTTTTCAAGCAATGCTATGAAGTAGTATGTCCTATTTGTATGCACGCTGCATGCAACAGTGCATACTTTGTAAGTTATAAGTAAAAAGAAAAATAATGTGATTCAGAACTCAGACAGTATTTTTGTTGCCTACACTTAACTAGTTCCCTTTCACAACCTCTACTATGTGTTCAAAACTGCGCCAATTATGTTAAATAGAAGGGTCACAGGACTGAGGTCACATGATTAAACCACCACCCTGCAGCAAAGTCATATGTGCTGTTTTGGGAGTCTTTGGACGCCTACCTACTGTGTAATGTCGTTAAGGTATGAGGATGTGTTGGTAATGGTACTGGAGTACAGGGGTAGTCTGGTGGTGGTTTTCATGTCTAAGCTGTGGTGAAAAAAAGAAATCTAACAAAAATGTAACTTACTGGTTCACATGTCCTTGTTTCCCTGTAGTTCTATAAGGATGCAAAGGACTGGTGGATGTTTGGGTTCTACTTTTGTGTACCACTGGCCTGCACCGCTGTGTTCTACACTCTGATGACCTGCGAGATGCTCAACCACAGGAATGGCAGCCTTCGGATAGCCCTCAGTGAACACCTCAAACAGGTCGGACAATACTTCTAAATGATAAAAACAAGCTGTTAACTGTAATAAACCCACATACAGTCTGGTGTTTATTTCACTAAAAGCAAAAGAACATTTGTAATGTGACGATATCTAATGCAACTTTTTGAGAGAGTAAAATTACTCCATATTGGCTCAATCAGCAGTGTTTATTCCATGGTTTTAACCTCTAACCTTCCATACACAAACTATTTCATCTCCTCACTAATGGTGGAACGAAATCTGTTGTTTCTCTCTGCAGAGACGTGAGGTGGCCAAAGCTGTCTTCTGCCTCGTCCTTATCTTTGCCCTGTGCTGGTTCCCACTGCACCTCAGCAGGATCCTGAAGAAGATGGTTTACTACCAGGATGATACGATGCGCTGTGAGCTGCTCAAGTGAGTTACTGGTAGAACAAACCCTCTGACGCAAAAGTTACAGGTCTATAGGAAAGAGTGTATGTAATTGTACATGGCATGGCACTGTTTTGATTTGATTTTGTTTTAATGCTAGTTCCGATTCCTGGTCAAAATGAAAACAAGTGTGTATTTCTTATTATCAAAAAAATAAATAAAAATAAACAGAAACACGGCTGATTCTGCCAGACATGTTTACCATTAAACATTATTTTTTATTATAATCAGCTTCTTCTATTTTCAGTTTCCTGTTGGTCATGGATTACTTTGGTCTCAACCTTGCAACAGTCAACTCCTGCATAAACCCCATTATCCTCTACTTTGTCAGCAAGAAGTTTAAAAACTGCTTCAAGGTACACACACACACACACACACACACACACACACACGTCAGATTTTGTCTGGCCAATAGAGCAAACAGTGAACTCAGGCCTTTTGTCCATGACACAGAGGCTGTGATTGTGATGACATTCCATGAGCAACATGTAAAAGCAGTCCGAAGATGTATGTATTCACTTTGTAGGGCTGAGGTCACATACTGCAAATTTTTGTCAAACAGACCAGTGCAGGAGATAAACCATGTCTCAAGATTGCACGTTAAAGGATTTTTGGGAGGGAGGTAGCAAACGAGCAAACAAGAGAATACCTGCTCCTAAGTATGGAAAATCCTCTTGGTAAAAATTGCTATGTTAAAGGAACAGTTAAAAGTTTTGTGAAATGCACTTCTTTGGTTTCTTGCTGAGGGTTAGATGAGAGGATCTAGATCTAGAGAAGAACTGTCATGTCTGTATGATAAATATGAAGCAGCCTCAGCTGGTTGGCTTAGCTTAGCATAAAGATTGGAAATAGAGCGACACAGCTAGCCTGGAAGTCACTGCTCTCTATCAAAAAATATTAAAAAAATATAAAAACTTGTCGGATTTCCACTTCTGCTGTTGTGTGGATTAAACAAAAGATTTAAAGGTGCTGGCAGATGGATTTTCTTACCTTTGGACATAGCTACGCTAGCTGTTTTCCCTTGATATCAGTCTTTATGCTGAGCTAAGCTTACCGTCTCCTGGTTCCAGCTTCATATTTAAAGGAAAAATACGAAAGTGGTATCAATCTTCTCATCTAGCCCCCGACAAGAACGCTAATACGTGTATTTCATATGTTGAACTATTCCTCTAAAATGTTTTCTCTCCCTTCACATGTTCCTCAAGTCGTGTTTGTGCTGCTGGTGTTACTCTGACAACCAGCTGAGCAGCATCGGACCCATGAACGGCACCAGTATCCAGTGTAAGAGCCCAGAGCCCAACAATCTCCACACTGATCGCAGCATCAGGAAAGACAGCGACTGATCTTTCACCTGAGGACTATTTTCAAGCTCTTCCAATTACCCAGCAGCTTTTAAAATACAACCAATGCACACCCCAACAAAATATGTACATCAACAACTTTTTCAGACAATAAATGCACATCCTTAGAACCACTGAAGCAACAAATGATCCTGGCAGGGATGGATTGGGAACTGGAGATAAAAGGAACAAACTATGGATGTGGCGCACAATGCTCTGAAGTTGCCAGAGTCTCTCAGCGGGCTAAACTTCCTAAGACAAACTTTTTTTTTGTATTCCCACACCCACAACAGTGACGCTGTAGCGTGAGAGAAGAAGGGGGAGAGCGGGATGAGGAGGAGGACTCTTTAACAGGATGCAGCTGAACGATGACTATAAATGACTCTCAATCAGTAGCAGAGCGTGCTATTCCTGTAAAGGGCAGCACTACTGGGAAGGATGCACAAAGCTACAGGAAGGAAAAAGCAGACTGCTCGCTGTCAGAGGGAATGATAGGAGACGAGTATGTGCTGTCCCCAGGAGTTCGCTACTCACTGACTGTGGAAAACAGGAAAGCATGTTACCGATTCGAACAACTTTCAATTCGAACAAAATCATTTTCCATAAAACATGCACGTGGTTGCAGTGTATTTTACTCACACTCATTATTCATTGAGCTACTTTGTGGTATAATTAGAACATTTTGAAGTTCATTTGCTTCCTACTGCTTAACAAAAACATTTTTTTCTGATTCATCAGGTAAAGAGGGAAAATGTCTCTGAACACAAAGATACATCCCTTCATTGGAAAAAACAATTATGTTTCATGTAATCCTGATCCACAGACTTCCAAACGTTTGGTTAGTAATCCAAAAATGAAAGATTTCAGAACAGAATCAAGACTGGTCAGAATAAGCCAAAGTACACTGGCACAAAATCAATTTTCATATCTCATGTCAAGCAAATGATATATATGAGGTAATGCATTATGACAGATCAACAGAAATGGATAGGAATGAGCTCTTTTGTAAACACTGTGAATTTTAACAGATATAATCAACAATAATTGTGACTTTTATGCTTGTATAACCAATGGACTAAATATATATGTATAGTGTCCACTTTTATAAAGTGTTATATTGCAGTAATAATATGTATTTTACTCAGATAACATTACCTGCGTAATGACATAGGCAAATGAGTTTTTCATGGTGGTGTTAAACACTCCAAATATTAAAGGAATAGTTTGACATTTTGGAATATACCCTTATTGGCTTTCTTGCCAAGAGTTAGATAAGAAGACTGATAGCCCTAACATGTCTGTACAATTACAAAAAGCCAGAGATGGTTGGATTAGTTTAGCATAAACACTGGAAATGGTTGAAACAGCTGGCCTGGCTCTGCCTTGAGGGTGGCAAAATCCACCTGTCAGCTCCTCTAAAGCTCACTAATTAACTAGTTATATCTAGTTGGTTTAATAATTATGATGAATTTGTGTTTTTTGTGGGTTAGCTACAGCCAGCAGCCAACAGGCTGTGCAAATTACTGTATAGTCATCAGCTAACCGGCTGCTTGCAGCAGCTAACCGGCAGAAACCACAAGAGATGTTACGTGTTTAGTGAGCTGCTAGCAGGTGAATTTGGTTACCTTTTTGACGGAGCCAAGCAAGCTGTTTCCTTGTCTTTACAAACTTCATGCTAAGCTAAGCTAACCGGCTGTGGGCAGTAGCTGCATAATTTAACATAGAGTGGTATCGACCTTCTCATCTAACTCTTGCCAATAAGGACATTTGCCAATACAATTCAAACCATTCTTTTTGTGTTGAAATCATATTCAGCTACCAAAAACTATACTGCCTTATACTATTTGATATGTGAATACATGTAAGCATGTGTGTTTGACTGTGTTAGCATGTGTGTGTGCGTGTGTGTGTGTGTGTGTGTGTGTGTGTGTGTGTGTGTGTGTGTGTGATTGTGCTGTGTGTATAATTGCCTGCACTTCTCTAGTTGGAGTGTTTTGCACACTTACGTACAGAAGAACAGGCGATATCTGTACTGTTTTTATTTTACCACTATCCATCGGCGCCATTCATAATAATCTTTAGAAAATGGAATTCATATATGTTTGTTGTCATAGATGCTGCTGCTTATACCAATAAATCAATTTCCATCTCTGCTGCATATAAGGAAACCATGAGGTTTATTTCACCATCATACTAATATTGGTTTCTCCGCAAAGTCGAGGGGGCCCCTTCTGTTTTTAATCTGCGTCTGTGAGAAAGAGGCGTCTGGCAGTGATTTGAAGCACACTGTGACCTGCTTGGCAACTGAGCCCTTAGGGTTGCTAATGTCAGCGGAGAGGATGTGAACAGCTTGGATGGTGGGAATCTGATACATAAAGCTCACTTCTCATCTGTGTTGCCAAAAAGAGGACCGAGGAAAGCAAAGTTTGACCCTTACTCAGCCGTGTTTTAATATATATCAGCGTCGATGTGGCAGAAGGATTGTATACATTTTGCTTATAAACAATGTCATAATGGTCATAAATAATAAGATTTCTTTTCAACTAAACACACTTCAACTACGGTTTATTTATTGCAATAAGCTTTTTTTTGTCTAAATCCATTAAATAAATCAGTAGTTGCATCAAGACTGAGTCTGAGAACTTCTCACAACGTTAATTAACTCGGGATTACGCTCTCAAACCTCTCAAAAAGAGACAATGACCAGAGCCACATAATCCCATACACAAAATTGAAAAACACCCAAGACCAACAGAACATTGCAGCAACCGTGGCTTTATCGGACGTTGGCCTGTTATTTGTTTCAGCGGGACGGCGATAGAGCTCAACCAGCTCATAAACTTTATGGTCCATATTCCTCATATCAAATCATGCCACAATCAGGTTGGAGTAACCCTGAAAAAATACAGAACTGTTGAAAACTTTGGCTGCTCAGGCAAAGCATGTCACGGTTCAATGTATCAGAGAATAGAAAAGAATACAAGTAGGTTGATACATACTGAAACATATTCATGCTTTTCTGGGAAGTGAGAGGGAGAAATCAGAGAGTTTGAGAGAAAGTGAGGGAGAGGGAAACAGAGTTTTAGCTCTGTGGAATTTGCTGGGAACTTTGTCTCTTGCCAGGGGTGAATTGAATGAAGCTCAAAAACAAATAATAAAGGATCTCAAAGGTCCAAAGTGCCTCTCCATGCAGAGCTCATTCAAATTTGGTTGTTGATACAGAAAATATGTTCAAGACCAATCAATGTTCCAGACAATAACAATGGAAGGCTGCTTTGCAAGAACTTTTTCTCTGTTAGGAAATAAAAGAAAACATGATTTTAACTTAAGCTTTTGATTACTACTCATTCTCAACTAGATACTTACAGTATGATGACAGTGAATCGTGTCCATTACTTTGGTTGTGAGGGACGTCATCGTGAGAAAACAACATGCTTTTCTTTTCTCTCTTTTTTAAACTAGACTTTAAATATATGTTTTTTGGCTAAACTTTTAACATACATTTTTCAATTACATGAGATATCCAATTTATTATTTAATTCACAGAAAATCATTAAAACACTTTCCATTTTATCGCCACACCATCAATACTTACAGAATCAATTTTTAATTGCTAATCCATTTTAATTGCTAATACAGTTAATTGAAACATTCTTTTCATTCATCAAAACATGTTCATCAAAAATGAAATAATAAAAACAATTTTACAATCTTCAAACTTTTTAAGATTTTGATTTGTGGATAGCCAAGTCTTTAAAATTGCTCAATTCCCTATAAAATCAAATATTAAGCAGTCCACACAAAGATAATGGTGGATAGGAGTTCAGTGAACCACAGATCATTTGGATGTGCACTATGTCTTGCTGTCACATAATCAGTTCTCAGAGTTTCTTGACACATTTTCAATCCATGACCTACAGCGAGTGAATTTAGTGTCACCAAGGCTGGAGTATCAACCAGGCAGAGTGGACAACTGATCCCAACTGAAAGCTAAAAGCTCCAGATTTATTGTGTGTGGTTTGTGCGATTTTACAGGAAACTTTTTAAACACTATAGCACAATATTAACTGACCTAATAAGGATCTGCTCTGGAGGTCCTGTCTTAAAGAAGGTCCATTTGTGAAAATCTATTTTTAAGACCTTCATAGAAACACCAGTGTGTTTATATTGCCATACCCCGTCTATCAGATTGTGGCAAAAATAGGAGTATGCTGACTGGTAAGGTAAATCTATTTACAATAAATATCAACATAAAAAAAACTGTACACAATTACTTCCTTCCTTGTATCTTCTTTTCTTATATCATTATATTAAGGTAACAAATATCCATAGTATCAGGATACATTGTGAATCCTAGGGGATGTTTTACTAAAGCCCTTTACCTCTACTGCACAACCTATGCGATGTTTGTTGTTATATACAGTACTTTTTTATCACTTCCTTTGTGCTACTAAACTAAACAACTACACTAAACTAAACTAAACTAAACTAAACTGAACTGAACTGAACTGAACTGAACTGAACTGAACTGAATTGAACCGAACTGAACTGAACTGAACTATGTGGTTTGGTAAAGGCCCAGCAGCTCCTTTTTGCCCTGGGGCCTCCAAGCAATCCAGCCATGAGTGTCACCCAGTGTAGTCTCGCATTGCCAGATCTCCACAGCACCGTGTCAGCGGTGGAGTATGGTCTGGCTATGGCACTTATTTCTACTGGTATAAGGGGAAAAACTCTGGCTTGTTTGTAATTCTTTGAGCCAATCACAACCTTCCTGAGCAACGTTAAGCCCTGAGGTCGGAAATAGCAGAAGGGGATGGACATCCGTTGTGTCAGGATTTATCCCAGCAATGTGCAGCCGTTGAGCCAGACTACACACAGTGACTGAGTAAAGTACTTTTGTTATGACATGTACTCTACTTCAAGGATAAGGCTGGCAATATTCTAAATGTTCATTATTGTCAACAAATGACGTCACAAAAATATACTTTTACTTAAAAAAAAAGCTAAATAATTTTATGTTAGTCAAATAGGAATAAAAAATTTATATTATTTGGGGACTATATTTTTAGTCCCAGGTTTGTCCTGGTGAGTTTTTACAGCAGCAGGACAGTGTATGTGGAATTGGGTCCAAATAAGAGCTAGATTGCCTTACATTCATGGTTATGTGGGAACATGTGGCTCATTGATGTATTTTTAATAGTTGTTGGACAACAATGGAGGTCCATGGCACAGAGGAATAAGCTATATCAGGCTTTGGATACACACAATATCCTTTAAAGAGGCTTGTTTTTAAATAACTGCTGTTCATGTTGTATGAGCTTCTTTGACTGCATCCTACTCCACTTAGGAAGTGTTCAGACTCACTGAGAGTGTTTATTTCAGTTCATCTGTTCTTGAACAACAACATGACACAAAGGCCTATGGCAGACGTATTAAGATAAATAAGTAATTGCTGAACAATTGCAGACTTGTGTATTCCTCCGACAAAGGAGGTGCACTTTGGCTGATACATTATATCTCAGGAATCAGACAGTATGTCTCCTCCTTTGTTGTGCATTGATTATTATAATTCTTCAGACCTATCCATTCTGCTTATCCCATCTATGCGTTTCCTGCCAGGCACATACTGCACAATGTACTTACCCTACAGTTATGGCTACGATTCAGTGAGACATAATGGACGCCACATCCCTTATGCTGAAATATGTTTTGGGTCTGATCAAACACAGCATATGTTTATCTACCCTGCCCTTACATGGCTGTACCCTGTATGCCACTTTGCATGGCAATCCCTCCAAGCTATCCACCATGGCACTCGCTTGCACGACTTGTGGCAAGGACCATTTCTAATTCATAAAAGCCAAAAGGATCAATTCAAAATTCATGAACAATCTGTCCTGCTACAACCAGTGATTTCTGTGACTGTGGGGCAGTAGAGACATGGAGCAGCAAAAAGGAAAGTTCTGCCTCCCCTCGTTTTGACACGCAGACACAAATAAACTGAAGCATGCGCACATACGCATGTTCACAGGAGCAAAAGGTAAGGAGGAGGTTCTGGTATTTTTTATTACTTTGTTAATGCAAAATTTAGATTGAAATGAATTGCTATTGGAGTTCTGCATTCATGAGATGAATGCTTTTCTAACGGGAGTGAGCAATGGGTGGTGGTCATTTTTTGCTTCAACAGCCAGTAAATATTTTTACGTATAAAATCATTAAACCTTATCGGCATACCTGTTTATTGAATTTAACTAACTTAACTTTAAAAACAGGAACAGTTTCCAATTCCTATTTCATTTAGCTGCTTTGGTTTCAGGGTCCTGGTATTGTGCATATTTTTCTCACTGTCACATCGCCATCACTTACTGGGACATTTGAATAGAATAAAACCATTGTTACTGGGAAAAAGTTGAATTTATAGACACTGAATACTGACGCTAAGTACAGGCTGTCCACAATTTCAGTCCAGAACTGCAGCTCTCAAAAATCTTGTCAAACAAGACTCAATGTACAAGAGGAAATAGAAGCAGAATTATCACATGCATTCGTCTGATATGTTGTATTTTTGTCCAAATCTCTTGTAAAAATGGATACTACTTTGTCCATACAATTACTTGGGGTGGTTTCAGAGTATACAGACTACTTTAGGCCAGGCACAATAAATAGTTTAAGAGGCACAGATTCCTTTATAGGTGTGCCATTTCAAGGGAAATGGGCTGTAAAATAATTTATTTGCAGATGGAATTGTGATGCCTCCAGTAACCTACTAATTGCATAAACAGCCCAAACAAAGGGCCACATTTCCACAAGGTCTGGATTTGCCTACATGTGATTTATTAAACAGTAAACATGGGGACAAGTCTGAATCTACTACAATGGATTTTAGTATCTTGGTAATTGTTAATTCATATTGCCATCTGCTGGCGAAAGCACAAACGTGATCAATGAGAACGTAGTGCAACCAAACTAGCTACAAGTAACGTCAGACTCTCCATTGCACCAATCAGATTCTAGATTGTAGGCGGGACTACATCTGAAGCAAACAGCAGGAAGTACGGGAAGTACACGCTCAACAGCAATTACTTTTTTGGAAACTTTTACTAGCGCAAACCTACTAAAAAAACCGTAAGGTGTTAATTCGTTTAAAGAGACGGTTTATATATCAGTGAGGAGGTTTATTTCATTGCGGTAGGCATTGAAATACTTTGAACGGGTCAGACTGGATCATCTGCTTTGTTTGTTTACATGGTGAAACAGCTGACAAGCTAACGTTAGCATCCTAGCTGGGCAAAAATAATCGAGTTAAATGAGCTAAAGGATCCAGCAGTATTGTCCTCATGAATGTAACTTAACATTAGTGAAAGAGCCAACGTATCTGTGCACTAGTGGAGGGTTGTCTTGGGTGAAAGTGCGCATAGTTAAATAAATGTGTCGAGCGTTAGTTAAATAGTTTGGTCACTGAACCTGCGGGCAGCTTTAAAGGCCCACATCTTCATGTCAGTATGCCTTGTTCCTGTGGGAACTGGAGAAGATGGATTCGGCCGCTTGTCGTTGTGCTGTATATTTTGTTGCTCTTAGTGGTCCTGCCCCTGTGCATCTGGGAACTGCAGAAGTCACAGGTCAGTTCGAACAAGCCATGGATCTGATTGGCATGTTGCTTAATTTTGATTCAGGGAGCCCTGTTGGTTTAACACCGTGGTACAATTTAACTGCGCACATTTAGTACTGCAATGTTGAGGTACTTTTTACCTTAATTGAGTAACGTTATGTTTATGCTAATAGGCCTATATATAGTTAAGTTTCAAAAGAGCAAATCAAGCATGAGCTCCCAGATTCGTCTGGTTTCCAGGCTTAATTTAAATACTAATTCTACTCCTTGCCATTTCAGAGGGATGTTTTCAACTTTTTACTCCATTGCATTTATCTTACAGCAGTAGTTACTGATACTGATATTTATACAAAGCATGTGGTTCTCTGATGATGATGCATTGCTCACCGCAAAACATCTCCTTATCAAGTCATTTTAGTCTGTAGTTGAGTCATGTAAATGAAAAAAATTAATTGTTTCAAGTATTTGCTACAATGAAGAGTCTTTCTTCATGATTCTATCCCAGCAACCTGCCATCATTTCTAAAATCATCTTTGAACACATTGATTTCAGCTATGAATGGTTTAAAATGCTCTGACAGATTTCCATATTTTAAGAAAATAAGGGCTCTATTTTTTGTCAGATATGTCCTTGATTAACATAATATTCAGAGATAAATTCATCCCTAATGTCATTCCTGTAACACTATAAAAGTGACCATTCTGCATTATGAGTAGTATTGATACTATATATTGGTAAATTCTTGTGATACAACTTGGCCACTTGTGGTGTTTTTTAATAAGTATTTTTTTTAAAGTTGTATTGCTATTTTACTTCAGTAAAAGATCTGAATACTACTTCCACCTCTGGCTTTATACTAAATGTAGCCAAATGCTATTTTCCCAGACCTAAATGCATAAATAAGTTACATTTTAACTGTTTCTTTCCATGTAATGACAGGTTGGCATTCATAATAGAGCATGGTTCATCGCTGGGATATTTGTCTTCATGACCATACCCATATCTTTATGGGGCATCCTCCAGCATCTGGTTCACTACACTCAGCCAGAGCTTCAGAAACCTATCATCAGGTAAAGATGTCAACAAAATGTCATCCATGAACAATAGTCTAAAACTGCTTTTTAATTGTTTTGTTTGTTTTTTAGGATATTATGGATGGTCCCAATCTACAGCTTGGACAGTGTGAGTTTATGTATAGATGTAATATGTATGTATCTACATAATAACCAACATTTAAATACAAACATACCGCTGCTGCCACATCACCACTTCCATGAGACATTACCTCAAGCTGTACCATTGAGAGAATGCATTTATGCTTTTTGAAAATGATATATCCCTACTTTCCATGTAATCTCTCTCTCTCTCTCTCTCTCTCTCTCTCTCTCTCTCTCTTTCTTTTTTTTTTTTTTTTTTTTTTTTTCTCTCTCTCTCTCTCTCTCTCTCTCTCTCTCTCTCTCTCTCTCTCTCTCTCTCTCTCTCTCTCTCTCTCTCTTTTTATCTTGCAGTGGATTGCATTAAAATATCCCAGTATTGCAATTTATGTGGACACATGCAGAGAGTGCTATGAGGCCTATGTCATCTACAACTTCATGACCTTCTTGCTGAACTACCTGGAGAATCAGTATCCCAGCCTAGTGTCGATGCTGGAGGCCCAGGAGCAGCAGAAACACCTGCCCCCTCTTTGCTGCTGCCCACCCTGGCCAATGGGAGAGTAAGTTTCCTTTTAGAATTAAGAAAAAAAAATTCATTTAGAATAGACCACTTTTACAATAAGGACTGAAATACCTACAATCCATGTGAGACCACGGGTTCACCTTACTATGTGGCAACACACCGTACAGCTATACAAATGCTTAGTCTGCATCCAACACTGGTCAAGGATTTGGTGTAAAATTAATAATTACCCATACCTCCATACTTTGACCCAAACATGCCAGCTTTATTGACCGTAGTCAAATTTCCTTACCATCTTCATGAATTGCCCCGTAACTATCTTTTCTATATATATATAAATATTTGTAGTTTTATCAGTGTTTTTGCATTAATTAAGGCATGCGACAGCATATCTTTGATATTATTTGATTTAAAGGAGGTGTTTACAGTTTTGAAGAAAAAAAAAACCCAATGAACATGACTTAAAGATAAAAGGTGACCAGTTTGTTTCTTGTACTTGCATTTAGTTTGAGTTTGTTTTAAGGCATTGGAATTTTAAGATGGAATTGTTTTTAGTAAACAAGTCCATGGTGATGATGATGATGTCACCAGCTTCAAATTAGCCTCAATCAGGCAACATCTGTAATTGGTTAACATGCCTGTGTGCAGTTAATTTTGCCCAGAGCGTCTTTTTTACACGAGGATCAGTTTCTTCCTTTTTAAAACTGAAGAAAAACAAATTGTACAAAACAGTTGCCCGAAGGTCAGCAGTATCCACCTCATTTATTAGCTTTGTATTTAATTATACTGCCCTGTTAAATGTTTGAACCCTTGCCAGTATTGTTGCATTTTGCATGTGGCTATCATAGACCATGATCAAATTGATGTTGTAGAAAATATGGCAGTTCCATGTTAAAATGTTGTCATTACACTTGTTTGAAGCACTCACCACATCTCTTAAGGCCGTTGGGGTTGATTTCAAATTCAATAGATTTGACTGATATCAGCAAACTAGATGCTAATTTAATTCTAATTCAAATCATACATTTCCTCTGCAGGGTTTTACTGTTGAGATGCAAATTGGGAGTGTTGCAGTACACCGTTGTAAGACCCGTCACAACAGTGATTGCCTTGTGAGTAAGATCTGCTCCTCATGCACTTCATTTTATTCTGTTTTATTCTTCTTAAGGTCCATTGTGACTGTTTTTTCTTCTTCTTAGGATCTGTCAGCTGTGTGGAGTGTATGATGAAGGCAATTTTAGTTCAACAAATGCATGGACATACCTGGTCATCTTCAACAATATGTCACAGCTGGTAATACTGCTATTGAGTCTAAATGTAATTTGCCTCAAATTAGGACCGTGCCTGGGATTATTTTAGAAAATAACATGGATGTAATGTTTTTTAACTAGATTTCTCTCTGTCTTTCTTCTCTTGATCTAGTTTGCCATGTACTGCCTGGTGCTGTTCTACAGGGCTCTGAGAGAGGAACTGAGTCCAATCAAGCCAGTGGGAAAATTCCTGTGCGTCAAAATGGTGGTGTTCGTCTCTTTCTGGTAATTCTCAGTGTGTGACCTGAACATTCCTGAAAACAGACTTTGTATGAGTTGTTTTTACCTTGCTTGTATGTACTGTATATGTTGGTGAAATTTGCTTGCAGTCTCTTGATCTACATAGACGGTGGCATCAGATTGTGTGGTAACTACTGAGAATGGTAATTTTGTAAACTCTTCTAGGCAAGCTGCGTTCATTGCTTTGCTGGTGAAAGTGGGCATTATCTCCGAGGAACATACATGGGACTGGAAAAGTGTGGAGGCTGTAGCTACTGGCTTACAGGTAAGCTAAAGTGTATCTAGTTGAGGAATATGCATGGACATACCGGATCATCTTCAACAATATGTCTCAGCTGGTAATTATGTGTGTGTGTGTGTGTGTGAGAGAAACCCAACTGACCAACTGTCCCGTTTCCCTCAGGATTTCATCATCTGCGTGGAGATGTTTCTGGCGGCCATCGCCCATCACTTCAGCTTCACCTACAAGCCTTACATCCGGGAGACTGAGCAGGGCTCTTGCTTTGACTCTTTCATGGCAATGTGGGACATCTCGGATGTCAGAGCAGACATTTCTGAACAAGTCCGCAATGTTGGTAGGTGTCTCCTGACCACCGGAGTACTTGCACAGTTGTGAAATGTATCTGGCGTGTTCTCCAAGCCAGAAAAGACTGTAAAGACTATTCTTTTTGTCGTCATTGACAGGGAGAACAGTTATGGGTCGTCCAAGGAAGTTCTACTTCGGGGAGGCGCAGAGTGATGGCGAGCGATCTGGCCTGCTCTCTTCGGGCTCCCAAGATGCCATCATTGAGGCTGCATCCAACCCCGTGTCACCCAACGGCCAATACCAGGGCCTTGGCAGAACCCTCACGCCGCACTCTTTGTCAGCCCCCGCTGGGCTCAGCTCGGCCCCGTGGGATGAAGGACGTGAGGCTAGACCTGAAGAAACCCAGGAAGAAGAAAGGACCAACCAAACCAAAGAACCAACAGAAGCAGAGCTCATCGTGATCACCTAGCCTATCGTTAAGGCCGACGTCACCAACAGACTCTACCAGACATGGTTGGGCAGGACCCAATTACAGCCTTTCCATTTTCCTTTAGACATTACCAGACTGATGCAAGACTAAATAAACTGTTGTTTAAAAGAGGCACATCAACCAAGTTACAGTATAAGTTTGCCAACAAATGCAAACCCAGATGGACCTCTCTGCCAGTGACAGCTCCAAGAATGTTCAGTGAAGTTGTGGCACTAAATGACTTGTAGAGAACTAGCAGTTTTCTGATGCATTAGGGAGTTATATGGCACAGTAGACAGTGCAGAATGGTTTTAAAATCATAATTGAGAGACTTCTGGTGAATTTTAACGTGCGTCCCAAAAAGCACATTATAGTCATGTTTCTTGAGATGAGATGCCACATAATGCCTCCTGAAGTCTGAGCGAAGCTTGCATGTGTATACTTTCCAAAGAGGAAATTATTACACTTTATTTGTGTTGTCAGTCATATCATGATTTCAGATGTGACAGTTAGATAAAAAAAAAGAGAAATATGCAGCTTTTAAAAATACAAATCTATGATACTAAAGCACACTAAATGTCCAGAATCATCTATTTTCTTTTGTCCTAGCCTGTAGATGTGTGAAAAGAACCGAAGCAAAAAAAAAAATAGGTTGATGCAAAGTGAAGACTAAACTGTTTCAGTGGAGACAACAACCTGGTACGAGTGCTGAAAGATGTGTCCAAAAAGTGTCGTCACTACAGAATCAATATTAATACAATGGACTGTACAAGTATTAAAACAACATACACAACTCTGTTACAATCAGCACATTCTGGTGAATTCCTATCAATGCTTTACTACATACAGCTCACTCCATAGTATTTAATAGAAATGTATTCATTAGTCTTCTCAGATGCCTTGTTCTATGTGCCGTGGAACTAGTCTATCCACTACCTCTATTTAGCATTAATAATCCAGGATGTAATATTTGTTGAGGTTTCCCCATTGCTTTTAGCTGGAATAACTTTGCAGCTACTGCACACAAGCCATTTATTTTTTCCCCATTGGTTTTCCGAGCTCTTGTAAATGTGACTTATATGGATTTGTGCAGGGATATTGACGCGTTTAATGTACAGTGTAGGATAGCAGTTTGTGTCAGAAAAAACAAACGTATCAGATCTACAGTATAATCTGCATCTCGTCCAGCTAGAGAATGTTGCATTGCCTTACATGATTTTATTTTTTTATTCAAATAAAACTGACAGGATTACATCAGATGTTTGATGTAAATGGTTCCACATTTTAATTTAATTACATCTCTGACAGTCTCTTCAATAAATCAGATTAACTACATTTGTTTGTTTTTTTCCCTTGCATTTATTAATAAAATGTCACATTTATTGATGAAGTGTTAATTTTAAATTGATAACGAAAAACATCTTTAGAAAAACAACTGTGCCCATAATCAAGGGACAACTATAATATGTATATTATATACTTACAGTTACAAAGGTGTGGCTCATGCAGGCCTTTACTAAATCTCGAAACAGAGATCCCATCTGTCTAGGAAAAACATTGAAGACTGGTATAACATTTAGGAAAAAAATGACACTGGAGAAATTAAATCTTCAAATGATACCAGAAAGGAAATGCATAGCATTTAATGCATTTCCCTATGTGTCAATAGCCTCTATTTGATTGAGGCATAAAATACATAGAAATTACAAAACTATTGTGCAAGACATTATTGTTCCATTTGCCCGGGGGTATTCTCTATATGGGCGGATATAGAGATGGCGCTCTTGTGAAGCTTCACAGCGAGGTGGACCCTGTCTCCGGCTCGTACCTCCAGGGGCTGCTGCAACACAACGGCGGCCTGCTTCCAGTGAGAGTTCTGGCTCAGGGTGCTGACACTGATCTCCTGGTCCAGGTAGATGTGGTACCAGAAGGGGATTGCAGTTAATCTGCCTGCAGACGTAGCCTGGACCTGGGAAACAGGGATTATGTCTTAACAAGATACTTAATGTTACACAACAACAGTCCGCTACTAGTACACTGTACTTTGTGCCAGTTGCCTGTAAATCACTAGTCATGTTTTGCTTCTGGTACTTAAAAAAAAAAAAAAAATAATGCTATATGACACGTGCAAAACCAAATAAAATCAGACCATGGTTCTTTTTAGTTCGACCCTGACCAATAACTTATTTTCAGTTTTTGCATTTTTAATATTTATGGGTTTAGAGGAAATAGCTTGGATGGGATCCATTCACATTGCACCTCATGTTAGATCGCTGTATGAATGTGGAGAATGTGGATGTCTTGTGTGTCCGAAAAGATTTTAATGTTCCAAAACTAAAGTACTTCAAAACAGCTTCAGGACACAAAGTCAAAATTCAAAAAGTGAGTTAGTGCTGGGACCAAAAATACAAAGTTAGGAGGGAAAGTAAAGTTAAAAGTGTATCTAAGAAAGATGTGCACAGTGTGTCTTCGTAGGTATGACTCATTTCCAGGTTTTTGGTGCAGTATGCTTATGTACCAGAAGGTAGCTGTGGGATTTTTCTTTTGGGGTTTTCTGTATTGGCAGAGTCAAGGCATGGATTCAATGGATTTTTTTTAAAAGACAGTTTAAATAAATTACCTTTACTTCTCTGTTAGTGTAGTTTGCGGTGGAATCCATTAGGTCAAGAACAAAGAGCTCCACAGAATCACTGAGATGCCTGCACTCCAGTGTGGAAAAGTCCAAAAACACATGGACAGGTACCTAAAAGACAAAAAAAATAACACAGTGTTAGTGAGTTGTTTGTAGCAGATAAAAACAAGGACTATGTTGTGACGCCATTAATAAGGAACTACATAATATGAAAACCAATAAAAGACCAGGGAGGAAGAGCTACATGGATCTGACAGCGATGGAACACAAAACAGGTGCTCCTGATGCACAGGTTGGCACCCACTATCCACAAGAGGGAATGGATCACCCCCCCCCCCCAAAAAAAAAAAAACAAACATCAAGGCATACTGCTTCGTGAAAGTACAAAAGTAAAAAAAAATATATATATATTTTTAAGACAAATGCTCCCTCAGCTTTTTAAAATGGTGTACTTGTACAAAGCTGTGTGCCTTGGTTATGGGTTGCCTTGATTTCTTTTGTAGACAGAGGAACTACATTATGTACTCACGTATTTGAAAAATTAAAAAAAAGCTGCTGCAGTGTGTTCAAAATCATGCAGAAGCTGACTCACAGTTGTTGTTCTCCCAAACCATTATTTACCTACATCAGATTTTAATTTGTAGTGTCAGTGGATAATCACTCAAATCACTGATTAATGCTTGGAATCTAATCCTCCACCTCAAACTCTTCTAAACTCTTCCAAACAGGCTGTGGCTGCAGGGCAGCAGACTTAAAAGCTTAGGGAGAAACCAAAGTGGCAGCACAGAAAAGTGTCACAGTTTCCTTTACTGCCGAACAAAAGAATCTTTCCTCCTCCCTGTCACAGTTGTGTAGACCTCAGAGCCCGCTGTTTGATGTGCTTGATGTAATGCATACTGATGGATTCAGGTAGGAATGTCTTGGGCCAAGCTGTGTGTTGTGTCTTGTGTGACAGTTGTGCTAGAAAGTGCCCTCCACCGAGGGCTTCAAAGACAACATCTGTTAAAACAAACGACCGTCCCGTGTGGCGCCTACGAAATTAGAGCACAAACATGATGCTGAAAGAAAAGAAAAGAAAAAAAAAAAAAAAAAAAAAAGATAATTTCCAGACCAAATAAAGGAAAAATAATTCAAAGGGGTTTTGCAGCTTCTTTAACACAGCTGGGAAGCACACATCAAAGAGGTGTGCACAACAGAAAACAGCCTTGGACCTTAGTGTTCCAAGAGAAATACCTTGTTCAACAAAAGACAACCCATACATGGTGGGAAACAAAACAACTGCTTGCACAGTCTCTTTTTTTTTTTTGCACTATATGCCAATCACATTTAACAAAGCTCACAAGCAATGCATTTGCACCAAATGGGCCAACTTTAAAATGTGAATGACGCAAACAGACAAACACAGCATGCTATATGTGAAAACTGGCAATATTGACCGTTGCCTCAGTAACGTGAGATTGACTGTTGCCTTAGTAACGTGAGATTGACTGTTGCCTCAGTAACATGAGACAGAATACAAGATTTGAAGATGTGAGTGGTTTGGGATTTGTAACAGGAAGATTTGGCAACTTGTGTTATGAAGACTGGAGAAGTTTCAGCTCGACAATACTGTTTTAGTGCACTTCAATGTGATTTCTTATAAATTATTATGGAGTTACTTTGATATTATTTAAAACCACTATTTAGCAAGAACACATCTCCTGATTAAAATGAGTTCACAGTAAAAAAAAAAAAAAAGAAGTTGTAAACCTTTTAGCAGGGACACTGTTGTTTGATTTGATAAGATGCTTGTTTGAACCAGTCACTGACTGCACAGGAGATCAGCCTGTGTGCTGTACACAACTTAGAAATCTCTGTTAAAGCTGACTAAACTGTAGCAGTTAACATGTAGTACACATGTGAGGTCATATTTTCAGTAGTCTCGCATTGCCAGACCTTCCTCCACAGCGCTACGGAGGAGGGTCTGGCGAGTCCACACAGCATCCCGGGATGGGAGAAAAACGTGCTCTGGTTTATTGGTATTACTTTAAACCAATCACAATCGTCTTGGGCGGCGCCAAGTGCCGGACGGAGCAACGGTGTTTGCTGCAAAATAGTCGTGCAACAGAAAATTCAGATTGGACAGCTACTCTAGCTAGCTGTCTTGATATACCCTGCAGAGATCTGAGGAGCAGCTAACCAGAGTCCTCATAAATCCACCGGAGTTAAAATTACAACACAAAGAAATCGGGAGGTAACGGACATCCGGCCAAAAAGAGTGAACTCTTCCGGCGGCACCGGATCAATCCCTGATATGGAACGTGGTGGAGATAGACTACCCTCGATGCATACTAGCTTACGTAGGTAAACTTACAGTGAACTGGTTGATGAAGGGAGCAATATTGAATCCCAGTGTCGGCTCCTGGCCCTGGACGGCACTTTCCAACAGCAACGTGTCCGACTCCACCAGCATCCCGTGCACCACAATCTTTGCTGGGAAAATACTTCCTCCATCCTCCAGCAAACACCTAATATAGATCATAGAAAGGTTTCATACTCTAACGTATATACAAGTACAGCGCTAAAATGGTAATCAAAACAAATAGAAAAATAGCAAAATAAACAAAAAGTGATAGAGTATTTCTATAAGACCCACTCTGGCTGTTGCCCTTACCTGGCCAGTGATGCTTTCTCCATCAACTTCTGTCTAATGAGACCACAAGTCTCTACACAGTCCAACATGATGGCGCTCCACAGCTTCTCTCTGGACGGCCTTTTCAGCATCCCCTGCTCATCCTCCATGTGGTTGAGCCAGAACTCCAGATGCTGTTCTGGGACATTATTGGAGCGAGCCAGTCTCTTCAGGACTTCCTGTTGCTTGGTCTTTTCCACAGAGCTGTACGCTTTTATGTGACCATTGCTGGCAGCGATGAGGGAGAGCAGAGAGAAGCCCTCTGACACATCGAGGACGTAGAGCAGGTCACTACAGTCTGCGGAGTCCGCGGGGCCGGACTGATCGCGCTCTTTGTTTTGGCATTTAACCTTCAGCTGGGAGAAGAGTTTGGCCAGCGCACTGCAAAAACTCTGATGGTAATCACTGTTGTTCAGAAGCGCCATTTCTGAACATTCCAGCATGCAGAAGTCTTTAGTTGGACTCTGGTCAGTCTGAAGACATGCCAGTGCACTGCACAGTTCAGCCTCTGGGTTTGGGTTTGGATTTGGAATGGGGTTTCCAGAGTCCTGCAGATCCAGACGCTTGTCGAGACGGATTTCGTGCCCATCTCTCAGCACAGCGACACTGCAGAGCCTCAGGAAGGAATCTCTGCAGGAGACTTCAACAAGCAGCTCGTCTTGGGGTTTCAGGACAAAACCTGAAAAGAATCAAAGGAAGGAAACAGTAATTACATGTGGTTCCTGTCGACTTGTGCAAACCCCATTAAACGTTTGGTAACAAATGAAATTTACTGAAGCACAGAGAAACTGAAAACTGTCAAATACCGGAGATGGCATTGGATGTCTGGTCTGATTTGTAATGTATGTTATTTTTCAGAAACTTCCTGATTTAAGTTAAACATTTGCCAGTTTTAGGCTCTTTTATTTAGGTCAAGTTCAAAGTTCTACAGCTTCTTCTGCCTAACAACATTTAAAAAAAGATTACTGTAGAAAAACATCTTAATATTTCTCAAAGTTAAGTATAAAACAGGGTTTATCTACACCTGCTGCTGCTGCAAAAAAAGGAAACTTCCAAAACACCTGAAATGACAAACTGAAAGAGACAAAATTTCAGCTAATTAAACAATAAGATTATTATTAATAATGTCATGATTTTATAAATGCTAAACTGACAGGGGTCTAAGGATAGAGGGAGCTGTATGCTGTACAGATTGTAAAGCCCTTTGAGGCAAACTTGTGATTTTGGGCTGTATAAATAAAATTGACTTGACAATTGAAACACTTTCATGAAGAGACAGAGAATGAAGAAAAAGCAGGAGATGCAGAGAGGGAGAGGGAGCGCGAGCCCAACAGAGAAATGAGATTCAGGGGACCGGGTGCACAGAGAGAAAGGGGTGGGGGGGGGGGGGATTCCTACAGGAATAACATCTGTTCATGTCTTCATGTCAGCGCGCGGCTCGTCAGAAGCATTTGGGAAAAATGCATATTTATTGCCTATAAGAATTTCATGAACACTAAAGAGTGTCACAGGCGATCGCGGCGCACACGTCACAGCGACCGGGAAACGGATGTTGGTGATCACCGGGAAAGGTGGCGGCTCCCTCGACGCTGCCGTCGCCAATTAGCAGCGCAGTGAAATGCTGCAGAGCCCTGTCTGACAGATGATGTACTGCAATGCCAACTGGAACATGTCACCTCATGTCAGTGGCTATTAAGTTCACAGTGGCTTAGGATGACAGCAAAATAAAGATTATCTTTCAGTTTTGTCAGTTTGAAGTATTTTGCTTAACAAATACCAATTTGACTTTGGTATGGTATCTTTATTGCAAGCCTTAAAAGATCAGAAAATGTGTGTTATATGTATTTGGTACAGTAGTGTACTCCATTAATGGGTATTTTTACACTGGCATATCGTGGACTTCAGTGATGATAACCAAGTCATGAAATGTCAGGTTTTTAAGACTTTCAAGGAGCTAAATCTTCATGTATTATCATTCTGTCATTACGGTGAATTATTCTCACTAGTTCCCATGGAGATCAACTAAAAATAGTCCGAAATCTCGGTCCAAAATTACCTGAAGGCTCTAGTAAAGTAGTAGTGATGATTACAGGCATTATTATTATTTATTTTTTTTAAGATTATTTTTGGGGCATTTTAGACCTTTATTCTACAGGATAGCAGAAGACATGAAAGGGGAGAGAGGGGGGAATGACATGCAGCAAAAGGCCAAGCTTGGAGTCGAACCCGCGGCCGCTGCGTCTAGGAGTAAACCTCTATATATGGTTGCCCGCTCTACCAACTGAGCTATCTGGGCAACCACAGGCATTATTTAACACAGATAGAAATGCTCAATACTGTATGTAGTCTACAACATACACTGCCCTCATCTGATGTAACACGGAAATGCATGATAAATCGGAGTAAAGAATACAAGCTGAGCAGAAAATAAAATAATTACAGCTAAATAATTTAGACATGAGAATTTGAAACAACTAGCGACAATTTAAGGACAATTCCCTGGACACACTGTAACAGATGGACAATGCTGATTACGCTGAACCTTTAAATGAGTACAAATCCGTGTGAAGTTGATGTTGGCTTGCCACACGTCCCGCATGGTGTCTCCCTGTACGTCTAGTGAATCTTACCGTTGGTGCTGTGGACAGGGTAGATGGCTTGCTCCCAGCAGGTGTCCTCCTGGGGTCCAGTAGACAGGCTGCTCTCCTCGTCCAGGTGGAGCTGGAACCACACGGCCAGAGCGTCCAGCTCCCCCCCCTGAGTGACAGGCAGGCGGATCTGCTGCACCTCCCTGGAGCTCAGCCCCTCCAGTTCCTACACGTTACCAAAACAAAACCGTTAGGGAAGGGGAGGGACAATGGAGTTGTTGCAGGGATACTGGCTAAAATCAAACATTTAAAAAATAAAAATAAAAAAACGATAGGTGTACAATAAAGTGCAAAATGGGTATAAATAAATTTGTGGGCAGTGTTATTATTGTATTAACTTGTTTCAGTTTTGTTCTGATCTATTTAGAAGTTAACTGTGCTTGATAAATTATGGAATAATAATTTGATCGATTAATTGTTTGGCAAATGTTTTGGGGATTTTAATGTTGTTTTCTGTTATTGGGTTGTATGGTTGTTTATTAAAAAACAATAGATTGAAAACTTTGGGTATGGACATTTCAAATTGGGTAGGACCCGAAAAGCATTTAGCTCCTTCTTACTCCCTTTCGGACAAGAGTATTTATTTAAGAGTATTCATTTATTTTGGTTATTCTTGCTTTTTTTTTTTTAAATAGTGAAATACTTTGTGTCTTGTTATTTTTTTAAGATTATTTTTTGGGGCATTTTAGGCCTTTAATTCCACAGATGAAGACATGAAAGGGGAGAGAGAAGAGGAATGATATGCAGCAAAGGACCGCAGGTCGGAGTCGAACCCGTTGCTGCTGCGTCGAGGAGGAAACCTCTACATATGTGCGCCTGCTCTACCAACTGAGCTAACCCGGCCAACCCGACTGACTTCATTTTTTTAAAGTTTTTGTTTGAAATAAAACCATTCATTCATCCATCCATCATCTTCTGAGAATTTGATAAGACAGTTTGTACATTACTGGTCTTGGAGCTTTTCAACTTGCTTGTTAAGTCCAAAGCTTGCTTGCTTGCTTTATTTATATTTATATTTATATTTATATATATATATATATATACACACACACACACACACACACACACACACACACACACACACACACACAGTAAATGTATCTCTCTTTCGTGGCACTTTGCAAGTAAGCTGGGGGTATTTCAAAATCACAAAAAAAGCTAATGGTAATACTCAAATCATGTCATGGTCTGCTTATATTCTATAGGAAAAGCCCTTTGAAGCCTGAGGTTTTAAGGTGATAATGCTAATATGACTTTAGCATGAGATAATATATCTCAACCCCTTGACTGGAAAATTGTAAAACATACGGAAACCATTCAAATGTGGAAGAACAAAATGCAGAATAACTTTCCTTATGATTTTTCACTCCTGCTTCCTATCATATTCTTGGGACAAACTGAAGACTGAAGCTGATGTATAGCATATGCCAGAGTACTACTGTACATAACCGACTGAATCACACTGCAGTGCTCTTGCGAGTATTACTCTGCTAAAAAAAAAAAAAAAAAAGATTTGCCTAACTGACACTTTATCACAGCCCTGTCATCAGGCTACATTTGTCTGAAAGTCCCTACTGTGTGAAAATGGTAAGGTCAATTAATTCTTCTTCTAAGAGTTACACTAATCAGCTTGACCCAAGGCAACAAATACACATTGAATAGCAGGATTCCTCACATGGCTGCATATCAGAAACAAATAACATGCAAAAGTGAAGTAAAGTTGAAATACTAAATTGATAGTAGGGTTGGGCATCGATATTAACAATTCTGATTCTTCCTTTTGATTCCGGTTCTTTTCGATTTGATTCTTTGAGGGGTGGAGTTGAAACGGGTCACATGCTTATTTCACAGATAAGAGGAAGATTTTATTTTGATTCAATGGTGATTTACAGTTGTACCGGGTTTTTTCCAGCCACACTTTAGAACGCCGCTTACTGTGCTCCATGGCTGCAACACAACAAGCACCTGGCCGCTACGGAAACCCAAACTTGCGCATGTTAAATTTGGAACAGATGATCTGATTCTAAACCAAATTTTCAAAACGATTCCAATAGAAAAAACGATTCCATTGGAATCGTAATTTTTGAAACGATTCCAAGTTGGAACCGGTTGTCGATACCCATTCCTAATTGATAGTAGCTGAATTTATTCAACTATCATAGTTTATCAGCATCTGTTTCTGCTCACCTGCACATTGTTGAAATCTATGTTGAGGGCTGTGAATGGCTCCGTGAGAGGTTTATAGCCCCCAGGCAGTCTGCTTAGTCTCTCTGTAGTGTAAGGCTCCATGGAGTCATCCGGCTCAGGGCTGCAGCTCACTGGGCTACGGAGCTCCCCAGCTGCAGCTATGGACAGACTGCCCACCTCTGACACACACAGCCTGTATGGAAGACAAACAACCATCTAATGACAGGTCCAGGCACCTTATAATTATAATATTATAATAATAATAATAAAAAAAAAATTCCAATAAGAAATATCTCCTGTAACAATTATTTCTGATATGCCTCAGTTCAATAGCAGCATCTACATATTGCAGCTTCTACGATCATGTTAAATAATAATAAATGAAAAATCCACTAAAAATAGGACATTTCGGGAAACAATCTATGATATGTGTGATTATTCCAGCATTTATCTTATAAAAAAAAACAGTAAACATAATAATAAAAAGAGGAATACAAAATGTTAAACCAAATGTTACCTCAAACGTTCATCTGAATATTCACATTCAATTAACCACGTTCTTCACGATTAGCTAATCGCATTCCTTCAAATCGCAATTTTGATTTGAAAACGATGAATCGTTCAGCCCTAGTCCTGATATGTATATTCATTACAGGAAAAACATCATTTACCAGACACAGGAATACAGATGGACTCCAGGGCCTACCTGTGATGCCTGCGGATCTCGAGGCTTTCAAGAGCCATACCAAACACCGTGGCTCCAGCGGGGATGACCCGTCCTGTCGCAGACGTCTCCTGGAATTCATTCTCACCTCTCTTTAGGACAAGAAACATGTGCTTTTAATGAAACTACACATTAACCCCTCTTGATGGCACTAACACAACATCAAAGTCAACCAGATACATTCACCATTAACCTGGTTACTGTATGTGTTGAAATGAGTGACAAGTCACAACTTGTACTGTAAACTCGGGTGTCATGGAACTTGACCCAGTATGCATGAGTTGCGATGTTTAAAAAGCAACTCACTGGGGACAATTTTTTTCTTGCGTTAAGAAATGACAAGGAGTGCCTTAAACAGGGTTTCTACAGGTTTCACCAAGTCAACTTCAAGACTTTTTAAGACCTTATTAAGACCATTATGAATAAAATTTAAGACCTATATCACGACATCAACAAAAAAAAATCCGGAAACATTGTCTGAACAATTCCCCAATTTCCTAATTGGCATTATAGGACTGGTGTCTAGATTGGCTGCAAACTAAATTGCATGTTGGTCTCATTTATAGTCCTAATACAGCGAATTATATTTGGACTAGCAACAGAAAGAACTACAACACCACAGATAAAAAAAAACAAAAAAACATTCTAAGGCATTTAAATGAGCGTTGGAGGTAGCGTTACATTGACGTGGGAAAATTAAGACCTGTTGAAAATAATTTAAGACCTAGAACCCATTACGTGATTTTAAGACTTTTTAAAGCCTAAAACTTTGATTTTGAAATTTTTTATTTTTTAAATACTTTTTAAGACCCCAAGGAAACTCTGTTAAAGCCACCATTAGTCTTGTTCTCAGTGAGGCTAAAACATGTCCTGAACATAGCCATGCTGAGAAATACAGAGAGTTGTGTGGAGCTGATAGTCTTAAAGGGGTGATAGAATGCAAAACCGATTTTACCCTGTCATAGTTGAATAACGACAGTTCGGTGGGTAAATAGGACATACATAGAAGCTCAAAATCCCATTGACACCCTTTTACTATGAAAATTTCATATTTTGAAACTGCCGCTGAAAACGGGCGAATCCCAACAAAGCTGGAAGTTGACGTCAACCTCCCAAAAACCGGAACCTTTGTCAGCCCATGGGTGTATTAAGAGAACGGTCACGCCCCAACATTTACATAGGCTACACAACTGACCTGAGATCAGTTAGTCTTCTGAATCTAGGTTGCGCAGATCTCTGAAAATGTATACATTGTTCATATGCTATTTTACCATTAAATTCACTTCTGAGAATTTTTTATGCGAGAAATCAACTACTTAGAGGTCAAATATGGGCCGTTTTACGAAAATTGATGTCTAAATTGCAAATTTTGTCCGACTGTGTCGGACTTCCAGAGGCTGGTGCTGCCTGTGTTGCTGCCTCGCCGCCTGGCCTGCCTTCCTCCACAGACCCCGGTGTAACAACGCGGCTTGCTGTGAGCCCGATTGAGCTCCGCACGTCTGCTGCAGCCCACAGCACCTCATACCCGCGCAAAGGTAACCGTTTGGGCTGGTGGACTACTACCAAACGCCGCTGCTCTGACAGAGCTCCAGGGCCTGCAACTCCCCTCTCTTGCTAGCTAGCTAAATGCCCGGTGTATGTGAGTGAAAGCGCGGTCAGCGAGCTTGTTACGCCAGCATTCTCTTACCACAGATTCTAGTTAATCTTATAATGTGTGTAATTATAATGTGTTGAGTTATTTAAACAAACGATTGGGAAAATAAACACCGCTTGTCCATGAGTCTCATTGATAGAGCCTGCGGCTGGATGGAGCTCTATCAATGAGAGCTAGCTATCCTCCTCTTAGAATTCCTCTGGAATTCACAAATATTCATTAACTTGAAATCGGACACCGTTGTTAGCTTTATAAAAAATATAGTTAGATGTTGTATAAGGTAGCGTGGCGGAAATTCAAACTGTAAATATACTCAATTACGACCAAAAATGAAGCTAACTAGCCGCAATCTGTACACATAGGATTGAAGGGACAGTCGCATACGGAAACCCTTACAGCTCACAAATATTCATTAACTTGAAATCGGACACCGTTTGTAGCTTTATAAAACATATAGTTATATGTTGTATAAGTGGCGTGACGAAATTCAAACTGTAAATATACTAGAATTACGACCAAAAATGAAGCTAACTAGCCGCAATCTGTACACATAGGATTGAAGGGACAGTCGCGCGTACGCGAAACCCTTACAGCTCACAAATATTCATTAACTTGAAATCGGACACAGTCGTTAGCTTTATAAAACATATAGTTAGATGTTGTATAAGTGGCGTGACGAAATTCAAACTGTAAATATACTCAAATTACGACCAAAAATGAAGCTAACTAGCGCCAATCTGTACACATAGGATTGCAGGGACAGTCGCAGCTAACGAAACCCGTACAGCTCACAAATATTCATTAACTTGAAATCGGACACCGTTGTTAGCTTTATAAAACATATAGTTATATGTTGTATAGCTAAGTGGCGTGACATGTGTGTAACATTTGGTAAGAGATTGCTGGTGTAACAAGCTCGCTGACCGCTCAACAACACGGGCCATTTAGCTAGCAGGAAGAGAGGAAATGCAGGCCCTGGCGCTTTGTAGCAGCGGCGTTTGGTAGTAGTCCACCAGCCCAAACGGTGACTTCTTGTCGTGGTGAGGTGCTGTGGGCTGCAGCAGCCGTTCAGACTCAATCGAGCTCACAGCAAGCCGGGGTCTGTGGAGGAAGGCAGGCCAGGCGGCGAGCCCTAACACAGGCAGCTGAACTCCGACACACAGTTTTACCAAATTTGCAATTAGCCATCCATTTTCGAAACGGCCCATATTTGAGCTTTATATCGTTGATTTCGTAAAAAAAGTCTCAGAAGTGAATTTGGTAAGAAAACATTTCAGTGTCTGGAATATGAGATTCTGTCGCGTTTCTAATGTATGTGTATTGGAGATTCGCTCAACCAATCAGTACACGACCTCTAATGCGTGTGTATGGCGAGTCGCTCAACCAATCAGCGGCGTCTCTATGTGTGTGTGGTAATACGGGGCTAAGGCTCAACCAAGCAGCGCGCAGCTCATCTAAATATTCATGACCATACCATATTTGGAAGAAAAGCTCTTGTTACAAATAGGGCCAAAACACAGGGATGCATAAGTGCCAATAAAATATCAACCAGGCCATTTTCAGCCCAACTAATGTTACATACCCCATTAGGAGACCATAAGGAACAGTGTGAAATACCCTATATAATCATTCTATCACCCCTTTAATTAGCTTTGTAGCAACTCATTTGGCGATGGCTTGAATGTAACGGATGTTCATTAATATCAAAACCTTACGCACTAAAGCTTTCATAGTTGAAGAATACCTGTGGAGGTAGCAGAAGGTGGTGCCAGGCATGAATGAGACTCTCTATGATGCCCTCTCCAAACAATCCTGCATCTACAGTCTCTGTCACCACCAAGGATACCCTAAGAAAAACAAAATATTGAATGGAAAAACATGAGAAACGATTCTTAACTCTTAAACATGAATTACATCAGAAGAAATCTGTATTGTTCTTCATAGGATTAATGTAAAATACTTAGTAGTATAAATTGTACCTGTGTGGAATGTCCTTCGGCACTTCCATCTCCAGAGACTTCATGTGGAGGATCTTGATGCTGCCGTCCATTCCATTAGCGGTCACCACCTCACAGGCCAATTCATACATGGTCTTCGACAGTTCACAGGCATACACCTCAGCGGCCCCTGCCTTCTTCGCACACATACTTACCAGAGAGAATCAGGAAATCAGAACAATGACACTTACGCATTGAAACAAAAAGGTCCTACACTCCATAACTTAAAGAAGAACATGTTTCCAAATTCTCATGGAAAATATCTCACCCAAGGATCCCAGTGCCAGTACCTATGTCCAGTACAGTGTTGCAGCCGCTCTGAACAGCCTTCTGAATGGCTTGCTGGTACTTGCGGTTCCTTCCGTGATCGTTGAGCATTAAGAAATGCCAGCGCTCCACCAGCCAGTTGGCAACTCGGTAAAAGTTCTCCCTGGCTTCTGGATAGTCTGGTCTCAGCTTCAAGGCTTTATGGAAATGACCGGCGGCTTCGTCTCTGAAGCCCATTCTGGATAAGAAAAAGGAAGGCCACAATATCTAGTCAAAGACTGTATAAGCAGATCATTCATCTAATTAATTTCAAGTTACATTATGCCTTGGAATTACGGGAGTGGGGACACATTGCAAAAACACACGTATCTATGAAATGAAAACATTTATGCAGGTAAGCACAATACCTGAACAGGTGTTCACCCATGCTGTTCAGGATAACCTCATCAGCAGGAAACAGTTCCAGCGCTTGTTCATAACAGTCAAAGAGGTCTTGAATGCGGCCCACAGAGTCCAGCTCTTCTGTCCATTTGAAGAGAGTGAACCTGAAGGACTCCTAAAAGGGAGAGGTCACACAATTACGTTCCAAAATTAAAACACCTTTCGATTCTGCGGCAGTAAATACAAGACTGCTGTGTGCATGATTATCGTTATATGTGCACAATGTTTGGCAGAGAATGTATGCGGACAGGTTTTCAGTGTAGTGTAAACAGTAATTACCCTTGCAAAGTCCTTAAACATAGGTGCAAGGTTGAGGACCAGAAGGTAGTGCACAAACGCAGTTCCATAATCTTGGTTGAACAAGCACTGCTGGGCACTTTCGAGGGAACTAGAGACCAGCTCGTTCCTGGCAGGGTCCTCTCTGCGTCGCCTTCGGGTCCTCCTGCCATGCTTCGGCCTCGCACTGGCATTAGGCATCTCTTGCAAACAAAAAGGAGAGAGGAGACTCTGTTAGGAAATAATAATGTCTAATAAAACAATACAAAAGGTTAAAACGCGCCTTTATTGTCATTTCTAAGAATACACTGAGAAACGAAATGTGCCCCCTATACAAGGTAGTAGGAGGAAATTGGAGCACCTGGAGGGTACCTACGCGAACACAGGGAGAACAGAACTCCATGCAGAAAGGCCCTGCCCGGACCGGGGATCGAACCCCAGTACCTACTTAATGTGAGACAACAGTGCCACTGATCCACAGAAAAATGCCACTTTTAATAAGACGATAAGTTTCCATATCTGACTCTGTACTGTATGGCCCATAGACTTAGGAAGCCCATTTCTGCAAAAAATAGACAAAAACAGATGAGAAGGAGCGACATTTTTTAAATTGTGAGATAAGTCCATTTTTGTATTTCTTTAGTCAAAATGTAGAGATAATAGGTTCAAACGTTTCACGACTTTCTATTAGTCAAAATGATGAGATATGAACTCATGAGTATGAAGCCAACATTTTGACAGACTAATTAATTCATACTTTTGACTCAGGAGATCTCATAGTTTTGACTTACCAATACATATTGTGTTATTTTTGTCATTCCAAAAGATATGTATTTTTCTGTTCCTGGAAATGGGCTTCCATACATGGCAACATTTTGTAGATGAAACATTTTTTATCATCGTAACCTCAACATAAATAAATAACATATTATTATTATTATTATTATTATTATTATTACGTAATAAGAAGTAAATACGCTATTATTTAAATTAATTAGTTAAAAAACGTTACTTTAAACAAAAATGCTAAGTACTTTACAAGCATTACTCACAATTTATGTTGACTTACTGTATGTTGTTTTAGATCACAGGCTGGGGTAAATACACGATAAAGGTCACGGCTGTTTAGTAAAGGTAAAGTAACGTTAACGTTACTAATGTTGCAAACCCAAAAGCGTTAACTTTACGGTTATGTTCAATAAAGTCGTTAGCATCGTTAGAAGCAATCCTTCCTCTGGCAGCAGCCAAACGTTTGTTTGCATGATAAAAGCTGCTCTGACAGTGGCTACGAAAGGTTAACTGCGTGTGGGAAAAAAATGACCGTATCTGTTTAAATCCACGTTACAAAAGCAAGATGTCGATTAAAAGTGTAAATCACATTTCTGCATCCTGCTGCCGCCAGAGACTGCGAGGACCGCTAAACAAGGAACGTGTCCGTGCGACAAGCACAACTCGGTCAGAAACATGTAACGAGACAAGGTTCCACGGGCGCAATTGTAACGAAGTTTAATACATTTTAAGTTCCGAACAGGGCATATTAAATATAGAGTATAAGCTGTAGAAATCATGGAGAATAATCTTTCCGTATTTATTTACAAATAACGCCACATTAAAGGTTCCCGCCTCAGATTTGCCTCTGATGGAACCAATGGCAGAGGAAACTTAAGCACAATCAAAGAGTACAAAAGATCGGGTTAGTTCCCACCCATGAAAACCCAGCAGTAGAACGTGGAGGAAGCAGTCTTAAAATAAGTGTGAATACAAATGATTCCATGTGCTTGTACGTGTGTTGTATGTCTTAAATGTTGCATGCACCCTAGTAGGTTAAGCCCTTTAGTACTAATTATTTGCTCACACTACAAAGTGACACCTTATTGTTATTGCTTTAGATTGTGTCCCTCATGGTGTAGGCCTACAGCTTTCACAATTTGTGATGACCTGTCTGACTGAAACATAGACAGTATATAAAGACTGAAGGGGTCGAAGACTGCCGGAGCTTAAGCACATAACCTTTGTAGGCTTATATATAGTGTAGTATGTAGTATATATATATATATATATATATATATATATATATATATATATATATATATATATATATATATATATATATATAATAATATATAGTGCTTCTGATGTTCTTGATGGTTGGCCTTGTTTGTTGAGCTTGAATAGAGCTA
Organism: Perca fluviatilis; assembly: GCF_010015445.1. Taxonomy (NCBI): domain Eukaryota; kingdom Metazoa; phylum Chordata; class Actinopteri; order Perciformes; family Percidae; genus Perca; species Perca fluviatilis. The sequence continues at coordinate 32,294,449 of NC_053112.1, forward strand.
CCAAATACACCGAAGGATCCATTTGGGGCTTGGTACTGCACTACAGCTGAGCGATCACTTTGGCCTCTGCTTCTCTGTAGTATTCCCCTTGTCTTACTGTAAGCTTTGCTTCGCAGACCTCAGGGCGTTTTTTTTTCCATATTGCATTACTTAACTGAATGTATAGCCTATACCTTTCTTTCTGTATACTCTAATTAACATGTTTGTCTTGCCTTGTGTTTGTTATCCACACCATCCAATAAGCCCCAGTTTGCACCTCTCATGTATTGTCAGAGTGTAATGACATGAAAGACATCAACTGGGGCTACATGCAATAAGCATTGACAGTGAAGTTCAACAGCATTTCCTTCAATGTGTTTTAACTTAGCATTTTGGCTCACATTGAAATATAATAATTCCAATCTTGCTGAAACAACTATGTGTAACCTATATACATCTACAAACTTAACCCTTGTGTTGTCCTTCGGGTCCCAGTGACCCGAAGGACAACACAAGGATTATGTACTTCCATTTACTTTGTTGAGAATTGCTCTCTAAACAAGGGTTAATACAGCACCTTAGTTCTTGTTTGTACAGCATTTTGGTCAGCTTAAACTGTGTTTAAATGTGTTCTAGAAATAAACTTTACTTACTTACTTTAAAAGAAACCGGGTTTAGAGAGCAATTCTCAACAAAGTAAACGGAAGTACATAACCTTGTGTTGTCCTTCGGGTCACTGGGACCCGAAGGACAACACAAGGGTTAAACTTTTAGTCAAATGTAGCTTTAGCATAGTAGCTTTCTAGAAGTGGTGGAAATGAATTAAGTAGGCCTACATTTAGTCAATTAATTACTGTAAGTTTAATTTTGAGGTAGGATTTTTAGTTCCAGTCACTTTTAACTAGGCCTGCTACTACGACGGAGCATTAATTAGCATAAGCATTATATTTATTTGCATTTCGAGAATAAAGTCGACATGTCGAAATCTTGATATTTCAAGAATCAAGTCGGACTTTTGACAGTAGCCTAAACCAAACTACTAGCTTCTACAAAATGTAATATGAAGGCTATGAACTCTTGAAATTATACTTCATAATTTTAATAACAAGGAAATTATTTCTCTTTTAGCGCATAAATGATTAGGACTTTGAAGAGATCGTGCCGAAAATTGCGCCGTCGTACAGTTCAGTGTCTTGCTCAGGGACACCTTGACATGTGGCCGGAGGAGCCTGGGATTAAACTGCCAACCTTGTGATGTGGCGACCACTCTACCTCCGAGCCACAAGCCACCACTGGTGAAATCTTAATCTTTCGCCCTGTAAATAAACCAATTCAGTGCTCACTCACTGGGCAGCTGAGCAAAGGCGGAAGTAAAAAAGAACACACCATCTTGCAGAAGCTACATACTCTTTGGTAGAAGTTTTGCTACACGCACGCAGATGTCAGCAGAGTTTCTCAATCTGTCACTTTGCTAGGGGGAGTAGCCGGAGTAGCTTACATTTGATGGACTAGCTAAGGAAAAATTGGAAATAGCTACCATGCCCTTCTGACAACTATTGTAACCGACTTCCGATGGACGCTTCGCCCGTTGGCGTATTGTTATCACTTTTTAATCGTTATACCTGTTAGCTTTACTCTTTTCGTTATTTGACAACTGTGGAGCAATAACACCCATGCGCCTGTGCCAGAGGTTAACATTAACGTTACCATGCTAACCACCATTAGCTGCTGCTACTTCACGTAGCAATGCCCACGTAAAGAGCGGTAATTCAATTCTAACAGACGTTTTTTCTTTTAAAGCTACAAAGTAAGCGTCGTTTTGGCCAGTTTCTCGTTCTTGAAAACGAAGCTATCAATCTGTGACAGAAATGGGACTACACCCGCTGGAATTCAGTGAATGCTATCTGGACAGCCCCAGCTTCAGGGAGAAAATAAAGGCACACGAAGCAGAGCTGGACAGAACTAACAGATTTATCAAAGAACTGTACAAAGATGGGAAAAACCTCATCAATGCAACGAAGCGTAAGTTTGTTTTAATGTTTGGAAAACGTACCGTAAGAAAAGTGAGTGTTCAGTCACAAATACCCATGCACCCACCGCCTTATGAAGAGGTCTTGGGGTCTTCATGGGTTCACTATTGTAACAACGACTTCCTTGGTTTGCCAGTGATTGTCTTTTTCCATTTGGTTATGTCATGACAGGGAAAACCCGCTTGCTTAAGAGTAGATGAGCTTATTGTCAAATAACATGAAGGACTGTTATGATAACCAGATCAAGGCGTTGTCTTTCTAAACCGTTTGGATATTGCCTTCTTTTTCTTTTTCTTCTGGTTTATTGGTTTTAGCCTGAACTGAAAGGCCCTCAGTTCTTTTAATAACCCCCTGCTCTATTTGCTCTTTCAGACACACACCTCTATTGGGTTAAAATGATTAGATTGTTATCTCTATGAACCATATGAACTCTAGTTGTGTGGCCTGGGCTTGTTTTGTAAGTTGCCCGGTGCTTACTGTACAGCCAGACTTCAACATATAGTCATCTAAAATTGATTGGTCAGTATGTCTTGTTGGAAAATCATATCAAAATGCAGTGAAACTTCTCCAGCTGAATGATTTATGAGGAGAACTTCTTTGACCTAACAGTATTTAGTCTTAAGTATTTTTAAAACGACAAAGCATTTCAGGCATGTGTGAATGTAATTTTTGGCACAGTTATGCTTTTTTTTTTTCTCCAATCAATGCTGTAGTGTTGACAGATAGGCTTCAGGCTTGTTCCCGCTGCAGTGCTACAATTGCTTATTTGTTCTTTACTGTCGCACAACACTACTCTTAAAAACCTTCAGACAGACTTCATCACATTTGTTCCAATGCTGCTTGTTAGTTAACCCAGGTATGTCTTTCATTTTGCCTTGAGCACGGCCTACATTTCTTCAAGATATCCAGCAAGATGTTTTCAAGCTTGCACAGCGATCTTGGGTCATGCTGACTCCATGGTGTCAAACTGTTGTAGCAGATTTTTAGTGGCCAAATATTGGTTAAAACTTCATCAACAGTAGTAATATTTTGTAGTAATTGTAGTATAAATTCCTTTTGAAGGTCACACGCTGATATACTACAACGCGTCGCCCTAACAATATAATTGACCTCTTCGGACTTTTTTGCTATTTCTCCATGCACATTGGAAGTTTCCAGAAATCCCTACTCGACCTAAACAATTTAATATTGTCCTTTATTGTCGTGTCATGAGGATATGATCGTATTCTGTTGTCTCGTTACAAGATTGTCTTTTCCAAATGGATGATTTTGAGCAAACTGTAGTTAAAAAGTATCCTCTTTAGTATGATGTTGTTATGCACACAACTGCAGAACGCCTGAGGGTTTTCAGGTTATGAATATACTGTATGCCTCAGGCTGAGGCATACAGTATATTCATACATGCTGCAGCTTCATCCTGAAGTTGTTTTTTTAGTTTCTGGAGAGAATGGAAATCACTCCAGAAACACAAGTTAGCCTAGTCCTTGAAATCACTCCAGAAACACAAGTTAGCCTAGTCCTTAAACTATAAACTTCTTAAAACAGCAGGTGTTCCATGATATGGTGGAAAGTATATGCTTGACACGGGGTCAAAAGTTTATTGAAGGGATCACCTGGTTAGCGTGCGCTGTGGTATTTGAATGAAGCAGGAGTGGTGTTTTGGTGCCTCATGTGTTTCGAGGAAATTTCTGCACTGTTGACACCAAGCATGATGGAGTCAGTTTATGCCAGTCACAAGACAACTCTCTTCTCAGTCACTTCTTCTATAGTCTTACTGTAGACACCCAGCATGGCCGAATGCTCTTTCTGCTTTACATTGTCCTCCTGTACTGTACATTACTGTTGTGCTAAGCAGTTATTTTCATACTTATGGTCTGTTGTACCTGTTAGCTTGATGAGTGAGTCTTGCTGTTCTCTAGGGCTTGTTACCAAATTCAATACTTGTTAAGCACAGACCAAGTTACCTCTAAAGTATCGAGTATCGAAAAAATGCCTCGTCATTCAATCCCTAGGGAGTAAATCTCATTAGCATCAGTGAGCCAATGAGCATGCAGCATGCTTCTACCAAGATCTAATAATGCTGGTGATTGGCTGTCTAGCGTTACACGTCCAGGAAGGAGGCAGAAAAAAACTCTACATTCCACACAGAGACAAGACTCGCGTAGTAGGAGCTGAAAAAAAAAGTATATATAAAAATGGTATGAAACAAAGTATAATACTTTTCAGAAATATTTAATACCGATACCAATATCGTGACTTTGATACCGGTGTATCGTTTTGGAACCGGTATCGAAGTCACGGTATTGGTACCGGTATTAAATATTTGTGAACGATACCCAGCCCTACTGTTCTCCTCTGACCTCTTTCATCATGGTAAATATCCCCCCTAAAACTACAACTTCATCCCATATGACAAACACTTTAGAGCTACATGCCACTTTCTTGAGTTACTTGCCAGGCAAACTTCCACAGAGCACCACGGTGAGCTCTGGTATTCACTCTTGCTAACAGACGAGTTGATGTCGATGCTCTGCTATGTTGGTGTACTGATACACCGTATCCCATTTCAGAAGGTCATGTCTTGTATTTCATGCCTTACATGACTGTGGCTATGCGTCACCTTTTTTTTAATGTGGATTTTAAGTGTGTCCAACGTAGTGACAAATATCACATATCAAGTCTGTTAACACTCATTAGGTCCGTGATAGCTTCTTGCTTAAGAGAATATGACAAGAAATAAGGATCCCTGGTCATACGCTCCCACGGGGAGTGCTGCAACGTCAGTTGAAATTTCAGGAAGGAACTAACAGTCATGTTCTTATGTACTGACATTAATGATGTGCTCTAATCCTATTGGCTGAGCCTGTGGAGACTCATTTTTAAAAATGTAGCTTGTCCCTTCTACCTTCTTCTGTCAAATGACTGTTTTTAGATTTTCCTTGGCAACTGTTATCATAAGGTGTTTACTCACCTTGCTAATAGCAGTACTAGAACAACTAAAAAAGTATCCAAATGCTACAGCAAAGATTAAAATAATAATTCCCATGGCCTGGTATAAGGCAAGGCTGTTTAATCCCAACTGGGCTGAGAAGCTGTCAGCCTTATGTGTTTGAATGATAACACTCATGCAGTTAGAGCTGAAACAATTAGTCAATCAATAGAAAATTCATCTGCGTCCATTTTAATAATTGAATAATCGTTTAAGAGATTTTTTTTTAAGGAACAATGCCCAACATTTGCTGCTGTTGTTGATGTTATTGTTCTGGCATGTTCTGCCTCTCTTAGTCTCATTTGGTAGTAAAGTTAATATTTTTGAGTTTTTGTTGTTGGATCAAAAATAAGTCATCTTTAGCTCTGGGTAATTTTGTGATCAAACAATTGATAATGAATACAATTATTAGTTGTAGCCTTAGTTACTTGTGTAACTTGTGTGATCTGGCATGTTGTGCTCCCAGTGACCAGAACAAATGAAAAAAATGAAATATTTTACCTTGTGAGCACAAGTACACTCTCTGGGTGGAGCTCAGCTTCAGCCTCGCTCTTATTACTGGGCCATTACTCTGATAATCTTGTCTCATGAGAATGTGATCCTGTCTTTGGGTCTCCTCTTCATAGAGATCATGCAAAATAGCCCATCAGATTTTTTTTCCTTCTAAATCTGCCTTGTTAGTGGTTCGCAGCTTTGAAGCTCAGCCAGTTGTTTTTGATAGGTGGAGTTGATTTGGGGAGGCTAAGCTATGTAATCCTCTGTGTATATGACGGTCACACCATACAATCTAACATTCTACAGTGTTGTAAAAAGGGTTGATCTACTGTACCATTCTGTCGGAAACATTGATCAATTTAGTCTTCCTTACGACTTATTAGTAAATGCGTTGTAGAGTTGTATAATAAAGTGCTCCATTTTATGTTTGACAACTGAATGATCTGCTGTTGTTGATCTCCACATCCCATCCCCTTCTCAGCCTTTCAGTGACTGGGAGGATGTTCCACTACGGAAAGACCTTGGTTCTGAGAGGAAACCTTATAGCGGGGCCCTCGGCCAGAGAGCCATGACATGGAAGTGCCCACTAGAGGAGCAACATGCAGATGTGCTTCTGTTTCAGAGGGTTTCCTCCACAGGAACTGTGTCCTGTCTGTACCCTCTCAACCACCCCCCACTCATACTCACACATTGATTTCTCATTTGTGGAGTAGTTAGAGAGTTGCATCTTCGGTTATTGCTGTAATCATCTTAAAACAGAAGTTGGACAGAGTTGCAATGGGGTCAGTAATTGTCATTTCTACAGCTGGACTTCCTCTGGTGAATTGACTGTTTGGCTCATAGAGCAACATTATTTATTTTTTTCCCCTTTACTTTCAGTTGCACAAACCCAGCCATGTAAAGTATTTTTTTTTTTTCTTCTTCTCATTGGCAGACAGGTTTAAGAGTAGCCTGCCATGGTGTGCTTTGGCTCACTGCTGTCCTCTGTAATCACATTACTGATTCTGCCAAAGAGCCACATCACAATCTTTCATTAAAATCGCATTAGTGCAAGACGTAAAGTCATGTGGGAGGAACGCGTTTTCATCTCTCACGCCAAAGAGAACAAGACCTGCTATAAAAATGATGCTTAATGGCACAACTATGCTTTTGGGGCTCCTTTTTTGGTGCAAGATAAGTGTTGAAAACTATTTGAAGCACCTTTTTGATTGTCTTATGTACTGTAACTTTTTGGATGTGTGCCAACAAAAGACCCAGCTGCTGATTATGTCTATTTATTAGCCATTTGGTCATTATTGACAGGATACTGCTCAGCGCAGCCTCACCCTACACACTTGTTTTGAGGATCAGGAAGTCATGAATGAAGTAATGCGTGCTTGGTGGACAGGGAGCTGTGGGGAGAGATCGTGGGAGGGGATGGGTTGTCAGGCCCTGTCGAGGGCAAAGGTGGGAGGCGAGTGGAGCAGGGATTCGGACTGGAAAAGATGGGAGAGTGGAACAGGAAGGACTGGGGAAAGGCACAGTATGTAAACGCTGGCCGCTGTTTGAGGGCCTGGACCAGGCAAGCTCTGACCTTAGTGGCACATCTGATGAGACTGTAGTAATAATAATAACAAAACATCACTGCAACAGGCGCCAGTGAATACACTGTGGACATCTTCAGCAGCTGAACTTTGACATAAACATACCTTTTTACTGGTTTGTTTTTGGGAAAACTTTTGCAGCAGCAGCCAGAACACGCAATGTTAAGTTTCCTGCCGTTAAGACATACAGTAGAAAATGAGTTCAGATAGTTGATGTTAGTTGTACACTAACTTTTGTAATGTGTAAATGTTTTATACTTAAATGTTCTGCCAGTGATGTTTTGCGGCATGGCTGTAATTAAGGAAACATTGGGACAGTGTTGGAGGAGACAGACGGGCATAAAATATTGTAAATTATTATGTAAAGCTCAATGTCACAGCAACCTGAGGTTTTAAGTTTAGAAAAGGCAAAATCACCTCACGGGGAGGAGTCACAGTAAAACCAGACTACTACTGTATGTTATGCATATTGGATAACACATTGGCAGAGTGGTAGCCAATCCTTGTTGGAAAAACAACAACTAGTTATCCCAAACCATTGCCTATTTAAACTACAGCCGAATCAAACATTTTGGAACCAGTAATTACATGTGAATGAGTTATACAATTTTGTGTATTTTAACAAAGTATTAAATGTATACAATTTTGTGATTTTCTTTTTTTTTTTTTTTTTTTTTTTTTAAGGGGAAAAATATAACAGGAGTTGTCCATTATGGGGCATACTTTATCTTCCATTGTGCTTTTGAAACTAAGGAAGATGCTTAGTCAAGACGTCAATCAGTGTCCCGCAATTAACATGCAGATTTGAACGAGTGCCCCAGTGTCTTATTTTGCATGTAATGTGCTAAGTAAGTGTAAGTGTGGGGCGGCACAGTGGTTAGCACTGTCGTGTCACAGTGAGTGTGAGTGTAAATGGTTGTCGGTCTCGATGTGTCAGCACTGTGATTGCCTGGCGACCTGTCCAGGGAAAGTGGATCAGGTGATGGATGGATGGATGGAGGTGTATTGTCAGTAAATGTAAGTGAAATATCAGTAATTAAATTATAAATAATCCGTACAGTCATAATTTATGACCTGGTCCAACAAAAGCCTTATTTGTTAATATGTTTTGATAGTTGAATATACATGATCTTTTGCGCTAGAAGTTCATTATCAACCTTGGGAACAGTGTGCGTTACAAAATGATCGGTGTACTTACTGGCTTTTAAAAAGTAAGTTAGGGCTAAAGATTATTTTGTCACACAAATGTGATTTTTGTATCTTGTTGCTGTCCTGTTGAGACCGTAGTCTTGTTATGAAAAAGACCCTTCCGCTTTGGTCTGTGGTGCTCCATAATAACCAGAGCCCTGTGATTCCGTACCATCCCCATTGTGTCATCCTTTCTTCCCTCCTCCTCTAAACAGGGACACCAGTGATTTTTGTCACAGAACTAGGCATTTTGTCATGTTTTTTTTCCGGTTGCAGAACAATCTGACCAATAATATCAGATATATGTAAGGTGGGGTCTGGTATGACTCACACGCTGAAGCCTGTAGACTGGGATCTCTGGCTTTCTGCAGAGAAACTAGCCAAGTTTGACAGTTCCCAGGTTTGCTCTGAAATGCCTTGCTTTAAAAGGCAAAAAATCAGGAGAAGCATTTGCCTGAGACTTGTGTGCCCGAGTGTATGTGGTATTTCTATCTTGTGATGGTTCTTTCCTCTAGGACAGCAGCTATCATTTCAATCTGTTAGGCAGACCTCTCATCTGACACTTGTGTTTATTGCTCCACTGATTGTATCCAGTTGATCTATGCTGTTTTAACTTCAATCGACACTGCACAGAGACACGAATGCTGTCACGGCTATTTTTTTCCTTCTCTGAATGTTGCCTGCCGTTGATTAACTCTGGAGCTTCATGTTACCGGATAACATTCATTCTTCATGTTTTATGTAATGCAAGTCCACACAGCTTGGCCTCATATACTCTCATATTAACTGTCCACCCTGCAGTGAGTTAAACATGCATGCAGGCAGTGTAATCAGATTGTGGATGGGTGTGATCTGTGCACCATGCTCGCATATGGCTCCAATAAAGAGCTTGCACATCTATCCCTTTACATCACTGTTCTTGAAGTATACACTAATTGTCCGCAGTAACCTGAGCCTTGATGCTGCCTTTGCTGAGATAAAGGATACCCTTAATATTCTAACATGCTATAGTAAAAATGTACAAGACCTAAGTTCCATTTAGATATCTGAGATCTCTGGATGATAAAAAAAAAGAAAAAGAGTCTCGCACATTTTAATTGAAAAGAAAGTATGAATTAGTATGTGCATTTGGAAAGAGATGGCGAAGCAATGCAACATTAAACAACCCTATTAAATTCATAGTAGTTGTATGACTCTTATCACACCATGAAAAATGCTTGAATGGCATTGCTCTTTACTGTCATAATACCATCAGTTCTTAATTATCTTTCACAATACTGTGACATTAGATACTGCCCTGGCTTCACGTCACTCACAGTATTGTGTGCTGAGGCTTTGTTAAGGTGTGTCAAGGTTCAGTGTAATGCTGTCAAAACATGCTTTTACTATCCGGGGGAGCAGCTGAACTTTCCACTCTACATTCATTTGTGTTTTGGGATCTTTGAGCACTGCAGTTGACAAACAGTGACTCCATAAGGGTCACTTATTACCCATCAGGCTAATGGAGTGCGAGTATGAGGCTCAGGTTATGACATGTTGTGCATCATTTAACAATATAATTCATTTCAGAACTTAACATACTACTACTGCTACTACTGCTAACAACAACAACATCATCATCAACAGATAATAACATGTACTTTTTAGTTATAACAAACACATGGCTGTAGCTTCATTCTTGTCTGCCATGCAGGTGGAAAAAAAAAACGCACTAGAAAAGATATTAGTAGTAGAGACACAATATGAGCATTAAAAAACAATACAACGTTACAGAAATGAAAGTAAATGATATATTTTCAAAATGATGTCACTAAGATGGGGTATAAAATGTCCACAACAAAACACCGTTAGGCTCCCTATTTAAAGCACCTAGAGGCAAGCTTATCCATCCTGCTGCTTTCAAGATGTGTTCCATCCACCACTATTTCAAACTGTTGTTTCCCTGCCCTGCCACCACCATTATTAAACCCCATCCCTGTCTTCCATCTATTTATTCCATTATTTCCCCCACCTTTCCTTTCTCACTCTTTTTATTTCATCCATTCATTCCACTATCTTCATATTTCATCATCCACTTCTTTCCTCCTTACCCCACCTACTACCCTTTTCCATGTGTGTCTTCCTGCATGCTATTCTTTCTCCATTCCTTCATCCTTTCCTTCATTATCCATATTATATCCATTCTGCTATTCCACTATCAGTCCATCTGTCAATCTACCATTCATGCCTTTCATGTCTCATTCTGTCCTTTCCCAACTAAGTCCATATCTGTGGCTCCTCCACCTGTGTCCACTCTTCCTTGTGTCCACCATTCCATTCAGTGTCACCACTGTGCAGTTCTCACTGTCTCCATTTCCTGTGTCCACCACCTTCCTTTCATCCATTCTTTTCCTTTTTTCCTGTGTGTGTAAATTTCTGTGTGTCTCGTTATCCATTCTTCCTCCTTCATGTCCCTGTTCCGTTTTCGTGGTCGTGTTTCTCGTAAGTCCACTAAGTTGGGTCCTGGTCCGTATATTCTTCCTCTCACTATGCGTATTTGGGATTCTCCATGTCCTGGTCCTTCTGTGTCCTGGATCTCCATGGTCGGTCTGTGTGTGTCGTGTCTCCTCTTCCATATATTTATTTTACCTGTGTCTCTGTCTCCATGTGCATATGTCCGTGTCCTTTCCTCCATTCTCTGTCCTCTGTGCCTGTGTGTGTCCTGTGTGTCTGTCCTCCACTGTGGTCTGGTCTGATCTAGGTCCATCCATCCATCCATGGGTTACAGATCTGTGTGTCCTCCTTTCTCGATCCATATGTGTCATTCCATGTGTGGATTCCATATTCCTTCCTTCCTTTTTCCTCTTTTCTTTTCCTCCGTTGTGGTCCTGTGTGTCTTTCCTTCCATGTGTGGTTGTCTGTGTGCTGTCTGTGTGCCTGCCTGCCTGCCTGCTGTCTCCTGCCTGCTGTGTGTGCTGTGTGTGCTGTGCTGTGTCTGTGCTGTGTCTGTCTTGTCTCTCTGTCTCTCTGCCTCTGTATGTATGTGTGTGTCTGCTGCTGTGTGTGTGTATGTGTGTGTATGTGTGTCTGCTGTGTGTGTGTGTGTGTGTATATGTATGTATATGTATGTGTGTCTCTCTCTCTGTCTCTCTGTGTGTGTGTGTGTGTGTGTGTGTGTATGTGTGTATGTGTGTGTGTGTGTGTATAGATGTGTGTGTGTGTGTGTTTGGAATGGTTGTGGCATTATTAGGTGATGTTAGTGTGAGTGGGAATGATTGGCTAGGTGGCTAATGATGCAGCAACATTGTTGGACTAAAATTGAACTAATAGTACGTGTGGCTTGGGATTGTATGAATGTATTAATGACATAAATAATTTGTATTTATCTATAGGTATTCAGTGGAGTCTGTGAATTTTACATTGTGATAGCGACTGGAAGCTAGCTGAATGCTTCTCATATGCTGAGTTTCTTATATGAGGGCCCGTTTGTTGGCCGGGATCATATGCGCCTCTCACGTAGGTTTTCCTCTCATAAGGGCCACTTTATTGGTTTCTCATTTTCTTCTCTTCTGGCAATTAGCTGGCTGCATGAAGCTGGCACCACGAACCCCAGGCTTGTCGCGGCTCTCCCTCTAATGATGTGTGAACAGCTTAAATGCCGAGAACAGTGGCCATTGGTTAGTAATTTCGTGTCTAAAAACAGTAATGGTCTCAAAAGTACTGAGCAAAATGAGACTGAACCCTCTTTGGGGTTCCTGACGTGCAACTATCCTCTGGCTGACCATGCTGCATATTTTGTATGATTTAATATTAGCGTTCCGGCATCACAGCGTCCTCAACAGTTTCTCTTATCTTCATCCCTCCTGCCGTCCCAGGTTGTTCCACATGTGGTGCATCTCGTCCAGTCTTTGAGGACAGATGGTCTCCCCACCAGCAAAGCGTTCTTGCTGCAGTTCACTGAGCTTATACACTGCATGATGTACCAGTACTCCGGCTTCCCGCGTCCTCTGACCACATACTAGAGTCCATCAAGGTAAAGAGCATACTATGGATGTTCTCATATATATATATATATATATATATATATATATATATATATATATATATATATATATATATATATATATATATATATATACACACACACACACACACACACACACACACACACACACACACACACACACACACACACACTCAAGAAAATGTTTATCACCACTTACCTCAGAAGGTCTTTTTTTTTTTTTTTTTTTTCTTTTTTTTAACATTGCATATAAAAAAAATCTAAAGCTTTAAGACTTTACTAGTGAGTGTGCTCTCTGTCTAACTATTTCAATTTGTTTTCTCAGGATCTCCCAAAACCTGGAGAAGACAAGATCAAGCTGGTGTTGAATCAAAGTGCCTGGACGTCCCAGTCCAACTCATTTGCCTCAGGTCCTCTGAGGCAAGTTGGGAAGTCTGAGACCGGTAAGACTGGCCTGGTCAACCTGGGGAACACCTGCTTCATGAACAGCATCATCCAGACCCTCTTCATGGCCACAGAGTAAGTTGTGTATGCACACACACACACACACTTGTTGCATTTTTATATTTGTATACTGAAACATAAGGCATAAATATGGACAGTCTGAGTGTAGTTAACTTTTTTGTTTTGTTTTTCTCAGTTTCAGGCGGCATGTTTTATCATTACATATAAATGGTTCCAACACACTAATGAAAAAGCTCCAGCTGCTCTTTGCTTTCCTTGCACACACTCAGGTTAGTGTTGTGTTGTGTACTAGATATAACAGAATATTATTACTGATGAAAACAACAGTTGATGACACAACGACTCTGTGGTGCATGTCTGTATCCTGCAGAGGGCAGCATATGCTCCAAAAAACTTCTTGGAAGCGTCTCGGCCTCCCTGGTTTAATGCCGGCTCTCAGCAGGACTGTTCGGAGTACCTCCGATTTCTTCTAGACAGGTACAGTCGAACAAATGAATCCTAATAGCATTGTGTGAAGTTAGTGTGTCAATAGCAACACAAATTTCCTTTTCCTTTATTGTTTCCCTTTGCCAAATGAATGAAATCAGGCAAAATAATGTTTGTGTGTCATGCATAATGGGAAAAATGTAATAAAAGAGCCTTTGCTCTTAAGAACACATTTAAAACATTGTGAGTGTTAAGTGTGCACGACTGTGGCTTACTGATGTAAACTGTAATTTCTTCAGAACTAAATGATGTGACTGAGGGCTTGTATATAAAGACTATACAGTATGTGGTACCCTTTCACAGCACTGGCACAAATTAAAATCCATGTACTGCTGTATTTTCTTCTCTAATGTTGAGTGCCCCTTGTCTCTTGACCTCAAGGTTACATGAAGAGGAGAAAACACTTCAAGTCCTGGAATCAGTTAAACCAAAGGTCCCCCCCCCTGTTGACTCAAGCAGCAAAGACCCAACAGGTCAGACTTCTCCGGAGGATGGTGAAGAGTCATATTTGACTCCAGCAGAGAACAGACCCGAGAATGACGGCAGGACTTTGACAGAGAGGATGTTTGGTGGGAAGCTGATCACAGGTATTCGCTGTATGCAGTGCAACTGCATCTCTGAGAAAGAGGAGCCTTTTACAGACCTCTCTTTGGCCTTCTGTCCTTCTGCCACCTCTCAGGGCAGCCCTCAACCTGAAGGGCCCTCAGAGGAACCCAAGGTTCTCTGTCAGGGATCTGTCAATGGCGGCAGTGAAATTCCCGAGCCAGGCTTGGCCAAAACCCCAGCTAGCAATGTCCATTTTGTGCCAGTGACAAATGAGCCTCCTCTCTCTGTGCCTGACCTGGTGAACTATTTCCTGGCTCCAGAGATCCTGGACGAAGAGAATGCCTATTTCTGTGAGAAGTGTAGCTCCCTCCAGCGGGCAGAGCGGACCATGAAAGTGGTGTCGGCACCGGAATACTTGATCCTCACCCTGCTGCGGTTCTCATATGATGCCAAATGCCATGTCCGGAGAAAGATTCTGGACAATGTCACCATCCCACCACTCATGAGACTTCCAGTACATGCCCCTTCAATGCCTAAACAATGTTCCTCTTCTCCTCTGCAAGTGGATTCTCCTGAGAGCAGTGAGAATCTGGCCAAGAAGCTCAAACCATCTCAAAAAGATGAGGAGGAGAGGATAGATGGAGCAGAGCAGATAAATGGAAGAGGAGAGATGGCAGTCCACTCAGTGCCATATGTCCTCAGCTCAGTGGTGATGCATTCTGGTATGTCGTCCGAGAGTGGCCACTACTATTCTTACGGGCGTAACATTAATGGCGCAGATGGAACACAGCATCCAGCCAACCACTTTGCCCTCAAGGAGGATTTGGGGAATGGCCAGACCGAGTGTAGCCTCTCCACTTGCTCAGCTCTCTCAATTCCACCTGAACAAGGAGACGCACAACCTAATAGTGGCCAGGAGGCAAGGGATTGGCTGCTGTTCAATGATAGCCGAGTGACATTCACATGCTTCCAATCAGTGCAAAACATTACAAATCGTTTCCCCAAGGACACCGCTTATGTGCTGATGTACAGGAAACAGGAGCTACCAGGGCAGAACATAAATGGGGGACTGATGGCAAATGGAATGCGATCGAGTACTGAGCCTCCCCTGCAGAAAGAACTACTGGATGCTATTATCAAGGACAACAAGCTGTATTTACAGGTATGTGGGGGTGAACAAAAAAAACCTACTTCTCCCACATACAGTCATTGTGTTACCCATTTGAAATTGCTCCCTGTAAATGCTACCAATACATGCTAGCCAAGTGTGAAGTGATTAGCATTAGAGCAAGTATTTAATCTGCTGCTAAGAGGTTCATTGGATATTTTGGGTGAAACACTATGCTTATTTTTCATGCTTCAAATGCATTTGACGCCTAACTTCATTACCACTAACCCCTCTAAGCGTGAGGTTATTATGAAAGTCGAGGGCTGCTCAAGATTCTCTCGGGTGGAAAGAAGCTGAGGGAAAACAGACTGTACTTTTACAGATGACTAAGAGCCTGCAGAGGATAGGATTTCTTTTGACTGAACTTAAAGTCAAGTCTGAGCTGTCCTGTTATAAGACATGAGGTGTAATTTCACGAGTCATTGAACTGTGGTGTGTAGAGTTGACTTTCCAGCGCACTTGTATAAGTGACTAAAGTAAATCACCTCTAGAGGGTGCTGTAATAATGTTAAGTGACAACAACCCTGAATCACTGTCAATCACATTGACGTGTTAGGTGTATATATTTTAATCCTGTTTACACATAAAATAATCAAACCTTTCTCTTTCCTCCATGCTGCTAATAGGAACAGGAGCTCAACGCTCGGACCCAGGCTCTCCAGGCTCCTTCATCCTCCTGCTCATTCAGGCCCAATGGTTCAGACGACAATAACCCACCAGGGAGCTGCGGTCCATCTGGTGGAGGTGGAGGGGGAGGGGGCTTCAATACCATTAGTAGACTGGTCTTCTGAAAGAATAAATGCTGCAGGAAATCCAGATGAACTGGCACTAAAGAGCATCCTGAACTGATCATACCATAGATGTGCTTATAACCTTATGAAAAGAGCACTGAAATTATTTTTAAAAAAAACACACACACACACACACACACACACCTGCGTGGATTCTGATCCTAGATTTGATTTTGTTCTGACTAAAATAGTTTTTATACCACTGTTTCAGTCATTTGATAGTATTTGATTTGTTTAGATTAATTTTTGTGCTCTCAACATTGTAATCTACCATTAATCCTCCAAATTCCCTAACTTGAGGTGAATAATACTTATTGGTGCAAATGTATTCTCTCCCTTAAATGACATGGTAAAATAATGATCCACTTTTGCATATGTTGATAAATATGTGAAACTGGTTGAGTCTAGAAAGTGCTCATATTATCTGGCTTGTCTGAGTGTTTATGATATTACCTCACACAAACATATGCACATACATGCATGTGCAGTGCACAGTACAGAAAAAAAGCATTTAACTAAGATAAAGACTTTTTTTGATTTGTCACAGTTCTGAACGTACAGCTCACAACCTTTGTTTACTTTTCTGATTTGCATGCCGCTTTTCTTCATGAGCTGTGGCGTTTGATTTTCATTATATTTGACTCTTGTTCAATGTGTGATTTGCTGTGTTTTACAGGTTTCATATCCCATGCAATAAATGTACATATGACTTAAAATATTCAGAATAATCATGGAATACAAAACTATATGTGGAAAATTGAATACTTGGGTAATCTCTGAGATAAAGGCATTTTTAATATGAATATTTAATGCTGTCCTCCCACGAATTGGTAGTGTCATCTACAGAAAACTATATTACAATTGTTTAAACATACTGACATCTGTTTGACTGCATATTTTAATGTATTCCTCTGATTTGATCATTCAGGGAGACTTGTGTTCATGCTGATTTAATGTGCCTTTTGATATTTATTGCAGATTTTTAAAGAGGAATTTGTCAGGATGCACACATCAGCTGTACTGTGTTTATATTCATAATGGCTTTGTTTGTCCCTGCAGTAAAAACAACCCAGTATTTTTTGTATTGTCTTACTTAACCAGACAGATTATTTAAGGTCAAGTGATTTAAAGTGGTATGTTGGCAAAGAGGTGGGCAGGACTAAATTATAAATGTAACGCCTAACATGACGATACACAAAAAATAAGAAAGAATGAAGATTAAAGGAAATTAATAATTACTTAATTGAGTGAAGACAAGACAAAGAACCAGATGGTTTTCTGGAAACTTTAAATAATTGCTTTGGAAATGAGCCAAACACCAAAGTAATGAGTGTGTTGGTATGCTCAAGCAATGACCAGCATACCTCAACGTCTGCGTGACCTTACTTTACACATTTCCGCTACAGAGAATATATTGACCACTAGGAACCATCTTTGGTTTCTTGATACATCTTGACTTTTTTGGTTTGGATAGATCACCTCCTGTACATCATTTATACTGTTATCACCAGTGCCAGTTTTCTTCTGGGGGCTAGATCTAAGTGTGGCGAGTTGGATTTTTATTAATTGAATGCTTCAAAATGAAAATGGTTAAATGTTAAATTTAAGTTATTGATACTGCAAACCTCAACAATTCCACTCTAAAACATGCAGATTTTTAGTATGTGACTTTGTTGATTAAAAAAAAATACATAACTGTTCATTGTTGCATTATTCATCAAACAAGCACATATATCATGGTTTTTGCTTTGATTGCAAAAATACTTTTGCACAAATGGAAGTGAGTAAAGACAAAGCAGTGACTGAAAAAGGAACTGGGAAATCACATGCAGTCATACATACGGGATACTTACTATTCCCAGGGGCATAGGACAAAATGAGTTGTAATGTAGCAATAGCATACACAATTTATCACTAATTAGCAATTGATATGATAAAACACTGCAGCAGCACTAAAGCTTTCAAAGGGCATTTGGGAAAAACAAAAGATTCTCAATTATTAATCAACCAAACCATTACACTATTCTCCTCACTTGTTGAAATGTTAACTCTTGGGAAAGGTATGATATTATATCTTCTCTTTAAATCTGATGTCATATTGGGATTTTATAATACAGAAAAATGTTATAGGATTTATAGTTGCATTAAGTGCATGCATACAGTATGTACAATATTCTTTTGGCATGTACTGACAGTAAATAAGGCCTGGTCTGTTCATCTAATGTGGCTACAAATGAGTTATGCACTGCGAATCAGATGTCCTCAGTTGAACACATTGATGCTGTGTGAAGCCCACATAAATGAACGATGTGTGCACCAGTAAAGCACAGCAACAAGAGCACAGCCTCTAAGACATACCAATTTCATGAAAGCTGGTGCACCAGAAACATGGCACATAAGCTATTTGATGTTGCAACAGACTGTAGAGCTATGGTGCCATGAAAAATAATGAATTAACTGGAATTGGTGTATTGTGTCTACAGCCTTTAATTTGTTCCCTGTTTCTTCATCAATACCGAGGCTCCTGAAAGAGGTAATGTGCATGTACAATGGCAAAGTCATTAATCATAGACTAACAGAGAACATCCTTTGGGGGAAGTGTTTACCATAACAATAGCATTCCAATAAGATTCCTCAGATACCATTCTGAGTCCACAGGGATCACGCCTTTGCTAGTGGATGAGACTAATTGTGGATGTTATGTTGAGTCCAGTATATTGATCAGATATGGTAAACTAGATCAATATTAACCTTATAAATCTAATCTTTTTCTTAGCACTGTGGTGTTGTACAGTAGCACAAAACACTTGATCTAGCTATCTTAGAAAACTGTTCAAATAAAATAATCATATGACCAAATGTAGGCCTATCTCAGATATAAATGTGTAGTTGTTATGTTTACAAGTTGAAAAGACACAAAACATTTGATACTATAAAACTCTATTTAGTAAAAAATCTTCTATCTTCTATCTTCTGTGGCATCTAAAGATGCCACAGAAGATAAATGCCAAAATAGCAGCCTACACAAGAATATGTAAAGGAGTGCACGGTCCTTCTGCTATTCTACTAACGTAACATGGTTTTTATGGCGAGTTTTCTAAACACGCATTATGGATAGTGTAGTTTACACGTGTAATGCTTTCTTGGGACCTCTCGGTTCACAATGAGGTGGGACCTTTCTTTGTCTTTTCTGCAACTGTCTGATGCCACTTTTTGTATTCACCCAGAGGTGCATATGGCTTTATTACATCATGTTTCATGTATCAAACCGCCCTACAGTCATTTGTTGTATTCTGGGACGGAACCAGTGATCGTTGAACTACACGTCCCATGGTTAATGCTCTACAGTTTTCCCTGCACACCGCCGCCTCCCCATTTCGTCTTCTAAACTAGTATTAAAGCGAGCAGAGCTACAAGAACGATACATCCGGTAGTAACGTTCAAAACAAACATCACAGTGACGGACATTACGTTGATGGATCATGTTGAAGTTGAATCATGTTGAATGTTGTGTGTTGTGCATCGTAAACATTAATATTACCTTAAAGGAAGATTATAATCCACGCGTGAAAATATACATTTGTTTTTGTTTTGTTTTAATAAAATGTCCTTACTAATTAGCAATACTAGTCATAATTCTGAAAAGGATGAACAAATGAGCACATATAGTTAGCTGCCAGATATGAACAAACAGAGACTAAAATAGCAAATGTACAACTACTACTTATTTAACCTAAAATTGTACGATAAATATAGCCTATTCGATGGCCGTGGAAACGTTGTGGTCAAGATGTGGTCAACATTTATTTTGAAGGAATCCCTAAACATCCGGTCTGTTGCCGTTAGCTTGACACTACCATGTTCCAGAGGAGGGTGAGTTCAGGGAAAGACGGAGCCACCCTGTCAATCACAATTAAGGAACCATGGGAGTAAACTGGTGAGGAAGCTCGGCGGAACCACTGTGTTTGCCGTGAAGACTGTTTTAATTTGCGCAGAAAATACAACTATGCACCGGTACACTGTGGGACATTTCCATCTGATCTCGCCAACTGGGAATCGCTCCACTTTGACGGGAATTAGCATGAGGCGTTACATATAACAACAAAAACTTAGCGACTCTCAGTTGGGGGGGGGGGGGTTTTTTGCCCCCACAGCGTTCCAGTTTGAACAAAATACACAAGTCATCGTTGATATTTGTACAAAAGGCGGTGCCGCGGACGGTTTAAATACTCCAATCTCAGGATATACCAGTTTATTTGACTACCATTCGTAAACAATCTGGTCTTGTCTGTGAGTCGACTTTCGAAGGAGTGACGGTATTTATCGCTCTCAAAAACACAAAAATACTACACTTAAACTTTTTATATTCCAACTTCACAGTGTGAGCTTTGTGTCAAGGTTATTTTTTTTATTTTTCTTTATTTTTTTTCAGGTACAAGAAGACACTCCCAAAAACAAACGAAGCCAGACGGCAATCTCCGCTCCAACTCCCAAGGAGAGCAAGAAAGGAGCAGATATGAGCGGGGGAGATGTGGTGTGCTCAGGGTGGCTGAGAAAGTCTCCTCCTGAAAAAAAGTTGAGACGTTACGTAAGTGCACTTTATATCCTATTTGTTACATTGTAATAAAATAACCCATAACGCAAAATATGCCAGCTCTTCCTTGGACACGTTTCGTGTGCACTGTTGTGCGCAGTGACAGACATGTGTAGGCCTCATCTTGTGTGCATTTCAACAAATAGTTTTTTACCATTTTCTGAACCTGAAAGGTTTCGTGACTTGTCTAAGCTCAGCTTGCCTTGTAGTCCCCTACAGTTAGAGTGGCTTTGAACCATGAGCAAAGTCACTCTTACTGTCGGTATTGTTTTGCTCAAGGGCACTTCAACAGGGGACGTTGTTGTTGTTTTTTGGGACAAACCTACCACCATACAGCGATCCAATCTCACAGCAGCGATCCATTCTCACAGCATAACCTCAGAGCATTTGATTTTGTTGGACCTATACCACAATCCATTGATTACCTTGGGAAGCAATGCTTGTGCAGTCACAGTCAGTACTCCCTGTGTCATAGGTGGGAGGTGTTCATGCCAAGGGTTAAATGATTTCGAAACAACTGCGGAATACATCAAAGGATGACCACTTTGCTGCAAATTTCAAAAAAAGTGTTTCAAAAAAGTTGTCAAATGTGCATAATGAAGTGTTAGAGTAGTTGTTGGGTAGTTGGTGTATATATAATTCACAGTTCGGTTCGGTTTTGGGGGTCATGGTTTGCGGTTCAGTTTTGCCAATTTCAACATGGTTTTTATTTATTTATTACAGTGAGTTATCACTGTTTTGTATGCGACCTTCTGCTTATTTGTAGTTCGATTGGACAAAAAATGTCATCACCGACAGCAGCACTGATGCAAAAGCAAATAGCTTCAGTAGCACATGTTAGCTGTCAAGTCTACATGCTTTCCTTGTGGATCAGTGGATATCTCTGTTATTGATATTTGAATTACAAGGCCCGCAACTTGAGAGGATGGATGTTTTCGCAGAAACCACAGGTCCAATGGAGTGTTTTTTTTTTTTTTTTCTGAAGGCAATAAAACTAAAATCTAGCCACAAAGGCAGGATTTTCACAGGGCTTTCTCACATTCATAACAGAGTAGTGTCTGATTTAATTAGTTCACTACCTAATTGTAAGCATCTTTCTTGCGTTAGAGTATGCATTTATGGGTGATAATCACTCACAGCTTCATAATACTGACGAAAGTTGACATCTTATTTATCCTTTTGTTGGAAAAATCAACAATTTTTTGTGTCAGCGGTCACACTGATGTTCAGTATGTTGTGATGAGAACTTACCGTTCCCTCATCAGGACATTCTCATTTCTGCGTCACTTGACATAATCTCCGAAACCAAGTTTTGACTATGTCACAAAATTGTTGTTTCTCAATAGAGTAAACAGCAGGCTGGCGGAGTACTTAATTGTTCTCAAGGGGATATGGCAACTAGCTACACCAGTTTTATAACCATTTTTTGGACACAGTAGAATAGCCAGGATGCCATATCCCACAGTATGTTTGGAGAGACATGGGAACTGCTCTGACGCTGTTTTTATAGAGAAGATTTAGAGTGGTTTACGGCTGATCAGCAAACTACAAAGCTGTTTGGTTTCATACTTTTGGCCAACAACTATGGTCTTTTGTTCTAGCAGCTTTTTATTGTTGAGAAATTTTGCATTGTGAATTAATGGCTAGCCATTAAATGCCAATAAGTTAAATACGGGAAACATGGGAAGCCACTTTTTGGTGGTTTTAGATATCCACACCACCACCACCACCACCCCATTCCCTTTTATAACTAGATTGTTAGGTTTATCATAACAGGTGTTGATGCACATATTAACAAAGAGTTCTGCAGTGGCCCAATTTGTTTGTCTACATATGGTGAACATATACATTATATGTTACCTTTAGTACCTTGTAAAGCAGAAGTAAAGTCCCAAACATGTATATTCACATTTCAAAAGTATCTCTTTTGGCAATCCCATGAGCTGCCCGAAATTAAATTGAATCTAAACATAGGTATTAACAAAACAGTGAGTGGTTGGGGCCAGGTTCCCTGTGAAAGATCAGAGTGCTTGGTTCCATGAAGCTATGTAATCCACGAAAGTGCTGACTATCCTTTTTTTGGCTGATGACAAATTGTTCAACTGTTCACAGTCTATGTAGCAACTCACCACCAGCTGTTTGAGTTGATGCCCCAAAATAAATAGAGAAGTTGATTATTTAAAAAAAAGAAAATAATCGAAATCATGCCAGTGCTAATGAAGCATTGTGGTTTCAGGCTGGTAAGGATTAGTGGGATAATTTTAGGGCTGAATATAGGAATTGTTTTGGTCTTTGAATATAAGTTGTGTTGTGTGTTTGCGGTTGGTGGAAATCATATGATGGGGCCTGTTGGCAAAGATAGGATGGCTTGTGATTACCGCTCTGAATATCAGCCATAGTATCATTTTGTGGTTCTGTCAGATGATGCTATCTTCATGTCACAGGTACATAGACTGAATCAGATTCTCTCGGTAATGTCTCTTGAGATTAAGACCACTACAGTTTCCTATCCTATGAGTTAGTTAACTGGATTCACTTGGAATCCCTTCAGCTTCAGCTCTGTCTCTCTCAGGGAGGAGAAGGTAGTGATGGCAAAGTAGAGCACTCTGTGTTGATAGGGTAAACATTTGGTGGTAGGTTTAATGACTGAATTGATTGAAGGAAACCATAGGAATAGAAGAGAACACATTACAGTAGTGCATGAACATGCAACCGCCCTTCAGCTCTCTTTTATAAGCCCCATCTCCAGGCTGAGCAGCAGCAGACTAGAAGCAAGGGGCCCCTGCTTACCTGATTAACCACTCAGGGCAAAGTTTGCCCCTGAGGCTCTGCTGCTGATTGGTGGAGCTCAAAGGTGAAAGCAGTTCAGCTGTGCAGCAGACCTGCTTGCGTCTGCGCAGTCCCAACCATCATGGGATTGACACAAGCTAGAAAATGTTGCCTCTATCTATTTATTACCCACGAAGTACGTATGAGGATGCAATATTCAAGCTTTTTATTGAAGAGGATCAGCGTTTCACATTCTTTTTGTTTCTCTTTCTATCCATTCCGAGTGACAGATGGACAACGGTCATTTTTCTTCTGTCTCTTAAACAACTCCATTAACATTCAATAAACAGAATGTGTGCAGTATTTACAGTGCAGCCTTTTATAATTGATTAATTCATTGTTGCAGTAAGAATTCTCTGTGAAAACCACAATTGCCTTTTTTAGGACTTTTCCCAGCCAGAGTTTGTCAAAACTGAATCCTCTGTGGTTTTCCATTTCTTTGACACTGCATTTTCCATCTGGTTATCCATTTCCAGTTTCATTTCTCTTACCTTTTCAATCTTTGAATTTCTGACTTGTATCTTCACGACATCTGCAGTGAGTTATCAGAGGGACCTAAGGAGAAGCAGGGACGAAGTTGCAAGGGTGTTTTCAGCACCACTCTGTTAGGAGAACGTGTGCATGTCACAATACATTGCCTCATGATATCATACAAAAAAGAACTGATGTGTAATTCGAAAGAAAACTGAAACAGGATTAACAGTTAATTCGATTGATGGCATGTCTACAAAGGACAAAAAATACACGTCATTATCTCGTACCTTGGTGGCAGCAGTACACAGCAATAATTAAAGGAATATGAACCACAGACTTACAGATACTGATATTAAAGGTGGCCCACCAACCCGATTTTGCCAATGTTGATACGGTATGTTTCCAAGTGTTCCCCAGCTATCGCCCTAATACTGAAATACCAATTCATCATAGTGAAATGCTTCTATTTGCTCCTGCATTTATTCTCCGTCTTAGTTTATTACAAAGAAGCGTGCAACACAATGAGGACTAATGCTTATGTTTGAATAGTTTGGTATAACATAATGTTTCCGTTGATCAGTGCATAGTTTTCAGGAAGCCCTGTCTTTAAAAAAATATGTTTTTTTCAGTTTATCATCACTGTGGTAAATATTGATTATATATAATTCCTCAGTTCTTTAAACCCACTGCACATAGCTATATGGACCATTATAGTCACTGTATAGTCCATTGGCATGTACCCACTAGAAACAGATAAGGATTTTGTTGCACACTTCGACCAGCCCTTAATAGGGCCTCAGTGCTGGAGCACAAGGCTGCTGGGTAGAGCTGAAGAAGGAAAATGTTGAACCCTGAAGGTCCTCCTCTGATGGCTGTAAAGGGACACTGAAGACGTACTCCATGCTGATCTTGAGTCCTCTCAGCTGAGGGAAAATACATTTACAGTATACACCACTGTGGCCATAAGCCAATACTTCTGTCTGTGGCTCACTGGGAACAACGGTCATTTGCAAAGTAAAGAGAAATATGTATGCAACAAATGTCACAGGGCGGTCAAACGAAAACAAAGCCATAGCTCTCCGATTTAAGTATAGGATTCATTAAATCTGCTTAGCAAGTGGAACAGAGAACAAACACTCAAAGATATAAGGAGGAGGTTTCTGTCACTTTGGTATGTGGGATTTTGATGGATGACTTTTGACCTGGGGGTCAAGAGGTTACAACCTGTCAGAAAGTGATTGATGCCTTCCAGGTGTGTGTGACTGGTCTGTTCTGGAAGCTTCTAGAAGGAAGGCGTGTCCGGAAATGACGTGTGTTAATTGCTGCAATGAGGCGTCACAGGAAGTAGAAAAATGTTTCATTTAAATGATCCAATGAGCGTTAGAGATGAAATATCCGGATGTGTTTGAAATGATCCAGTGAGAGAAGAGGGGTGTAAGCGTTAAATTTTGAGCATAAAAGGGTTTCTTCCCCGTTTGAAACAGAGAAAGATAGGTTTTTCATTCTACACACAGCATGAATGTAAGTTTGAGTAACACTGATGCGTTTGAAATGAGCCAATGACCAAGAATTAAATCAAGTATCTTTACACTCTTTGGAGCAGAGAGCAGAACGTGTGTAAGGCAGGGTTGTAAAATAGGAATGTGTAAGGCTCCTCTTACAACAGGCCAAGTAAGTGATTGTAATAAGCGTGAATGGGCCTATGCCCAAAGGTCAATGCATTTCTACCCACACTCCGCACACACACACACACACACACACACACACACTCACGCACACACACACACACACACACAAACAGCCACAGTTCATGTTGTCAGTACATGTTGATCGTATGTCTGTGCATGCTTAGCTCTAGTCCATATGTCTGGCTGTCCTGCGTCCTCCGCTGCTCCGTACTCATCTGGCTGTGCCTTCTTCGTTCTGGCCCGGGGATCGGTGTTCACTCCCTTTTCCCAACATACCCCTTTTTCCCACGCCTCTTTTTTCCCATGCCCACAGCAACACTCTACCAGAAATTGCGTTTTCAATTCAAATAAGCGAACCAGTGAGAAGTAGTAAAAAAAAAAACATTTTCAACAGATCACACAAAACCACAAATGGCATTTGAACACATAACATTCATTGTGACTACTTTCTTTGAATTTTGAGTGATTTATTCAACTTAGTCACACTTATTTTTTGTTTACGGTCAAAATGACCGCCATAGAAAAAAAAAAAGTATAATATTCATCCATACACACACTCCTACAACTTTCCTGTGCTTGTGTGCCATTATACACATGAAACACACGCACACAAACAGACACAGTTCATGTTGTCAGTACATGTTGTCATGTTGCCGCTGCATGTGAGCCACTAATGTTCGCACACATATGCATATGAATTTTAATTTGTGAATACATTTGTATCATTTAAATGTAACCACATTGACTTAAAAGATTGTTTGTGTTTAATGTGGTGAAAGATGCAAACAAAAATTAAAAAACAAAAAGTATGCTTTTGTATTTATACAAAATGCAACCTGAACCAAATATGTTTCTTTGTAAAACGCCAGCGTTAAAAGTAAATAGTTCTAACTTGAAGTTATATGACTTCACCGGATGCATTTATGTTTTAGAGACGTTGCGTTGTAATTCAGAATTAAAACAATGTCGCCAAAATGTAAGTCTTACAGGCAAGATATGGTATGTTCAACATGAATTTGTGAATACAAAACTTATTTTGTATAATTTTAATGTAACTAGCACATTTGACAAAAAAAAAAAAATATGTGTTTAATGTGGTGAAAGATGTCAATTTAAAAAAGATCAGTACTTCCTTAAGTATTTACGACCCTCATAAAACTGAATTCAAAGAAAAAAAAAAAAAAGTTGAATCTGTTAAGATTATGAAGGGGGCATACAAAGGCAAAGTTAGAGGGACGCAAGATAAACCGGCGGGTAAAGATTTACACCGGGTAGAACATGTTAAGGACAACATGCGGGAAGAAGGTCAACATGGCGGCGACTCAACAACAGGAACGGGGTGCATGGGTTTCGAAGCTATAAGTAAGCAGATTTGCGACTTTAAATCGTAACTAAAGCAAGATCTAAAAATGTTTAAAGAAGAAATTGAACATGACACGAGAGAAGAATTCCACGAGTTCAAGCAAGACGTCAACCAACAGCTAGCGACATACATGCATGCTATAAAGGAGCAAAAACGAGAAAATCAGCAAGATGGAGACCCAGATCGATGACACGGATACGTGGAGTACTGAAGCTAACACCACTCTCCAACAAATGATGAAGGACCAACAGAAGCTGGAGGACAAATTGAATGACTTGGTCTCGAGAGCAGGGCAAAGATGGGTCAGTGATAGCGTTTGTTAAAAAACTGTTGCGAACCAAACTGAGTGATGAGGTGGATTTGCAGATACAGCGCACCCACAAAGCCCTGGCACCGATACCTGGGTTTTTGTAAAATTAATTTCCCAGCAATACAGTACTAAGGAGATGATTATCCTGAAAGCATGGCGACAGAAAATCACAATAGGATGTGGAGGGTCAGAGAGAAGCGCTTGGTAGGAAACATCTGATGGAGGCGTCTTCACCATGGCAGAACGTGGGGTTGCACACAGGTGGAGACCGAGAGAACAGTGCCAGCCGAGCTAGAGTACGCCTCCAGAAATTTCAGGCGCAGAAACCGGGAGGAGCAGTAGTGTTTCAATACAGACGGTAAATACTTGTCCCATAATATACTCTATTGTTAGCCAGACCCACATCAAGATCCTGGGTCTGGGAACTCACCATTGGCAGGGCTCAATCCCATGGGGCGGGATAAGCGGAAGTCTTTCAAATTTCCTCTGCACCAATAGGATAGCGCTACAACCAGGCAGAAAGGCTAGGTGATAGATTAAACTTTTGCGTATGTGGTAGGCAAAACTCTGAACACATCTTCATTTTTAAAGAATGACTTCAGTGCTTAACTCCAAGTTAACAGGTAGCAGCTAATGGGTAGGTGATTTAAAAACTTTTGGCTAAGTTGCTACGCATCTTGTTGTCATTTAAGGTCCCTGTTCATGTTGCACAGACATTTTAATTGCATTTTTGTCTGTTAAGAGGCACAAAGGTATCTTATGCCCCCAAAACTGCTGTTTCAGCTAAGTGGAAGCTCTGGGCATTAGCTGCAGCAGCTCCGTGTTGCTACCACTGATTTGGCTCGTATTTATTTTTTTGCTATCATCAGTACTCACATTGGTATAGCGATCAAGATTAGTGTAAAAATTGACTTTGAAAAACTGACCCTGGCTGCCGCTAGAGTGCGTCTAGATATCTAGGCTACTATATTGTATTTTATGTGCTGACTCACGGGAGCAGTGAGAGGTCAGCTCTGTCTACAGGACTGTTAGTCAAAGTATCATTCCCCCTTCACTTAAAACTTTTTATAGTTTTATTTTGTGTTTGTTATAATGCTTGTTCTAAGCACATTATTGTGCTCCAGTTATCTTTACTTATGGTTTCAATGTTTAGCCTGTGGGAACAGAATGGTGTGAGATATTTTCAGCCCTGCTGTGATGCAGTCTAATGAAGTGAAGTTACTGTCCTTAAATGTGATTGGGTTGGGAAACCCAATTTAAAAGGTCTAAGGTAAAGGCCAAATTAAAAAAGAGAACGTACATATATATTTTTTTTTTTGAGTGCAACTCCTAATAGTAAAAACTATTTTTCAAATAACTAATGGATGTAACTGCACTGGAAGGGTGTCTGTTTATGTGTAGGTGATTTTAACATAGTATTGAATAGCTACCTGGATACAACTAGTCTAAAGAAAAGAATTGAGTTGGGTAGCTGATGTCTCTGACCATAGTGCACTATATCTAACAGTTCAACTAGAAGGTAGGATGCGGAATACGAGGGGTTAAATATAGGCTTATTAAATAACAAATCAGCTGTATAATAAATTAAATCAGATATAAGAGAATATTTGAAGATTAATGACAAGCGAGGAGGTGGATCCATCTGGGACTCACTGAAGGCAGTGACTTGCGACAATTGATTGCCTTAACAACGTCAAATAAAAGGAGGGTCTTGGAATATAATAACCTTGTATTAGACCTATCTAATGTGGAGCAGCAACATAAAAATAACAGTGATCCACAACTTTTAGTGCAAATACAACAATTAAAGAATCAGATTAATGATCTATTAGAACAAGATGTTGAGAAGAAAGCTTGTTTTTACAACCAGACATATTACGAATCAGGCCGCTAAATTACTTGCTTACGTAAACAAGAAGCGGATAGTACCATACATAAGATGCGGGACCCAGAAACAAATCAACTAAAATATCATGCCGTAGAAATAGAAGACATTTTCCTATACTACTACAAAAAACTATATACCAAAACCTCCAGTACTAAAGTAGAAGCAATGGAAATTTTTCTTAACGATCTGGATCTACCTCGTATTGGCAAGAAACAAAATGATTGTATCATTAGCAGATTTTTTCACTGGAAGAGATAAATAATGCAATAGCCAACTTAAAATCAAGTAAAACTCCAGGTAGTGATGGTTTTCCAGTGGTATAGAACCTTTAAAGAAGAGCTAGTTCCCGTCCTGCTGAAAGCATTTAATTGGATTAAAGGAGAAGGTAAACTCCGCCATCATGGAAAGAGGCACTTATTACAGTACTCCCAAAGGAGGGAATATTGGAGTAACTATAATTAGAACACTTTATCAACAACAAAGTCAATGGATCATTGTATCCATGAGGTAAACTATAATTTAATTAACCAAAATATTAAAAAAGATATTGAAAGATGGTCTACACACCCATTGGATTTTAGTAGTAAGATTAGCGTAATTAAGGAACATTTTGCCTAGATTGCTATATCTATTCAGGCCTTGCCAGCAGTGGTCATCAGTTCTTAGCCTGGGATGGAAAGAAGCCTAGAATAAAATATGCAACACTTCAGTCGGCCAAACAATAAAGTAGGAATGGCGCTCCCCAATCTTAAAGCAGCTCAGTTCCGCCCCCTATTTCTTTGGTGTAATGACAACTATTTTGCTAGATGGAAGGAAATCGAGACGTACGTTGAAGGTTATCCAATACAGTCAGTGTTAGGAGAAAAAGAAGTTCTGGTTTAACTTTGCGAGGCAGCTAAAACTAAGGAAAGACCAGCGAGTGCTTAGATGGATAGCCTTTGACACCCTGTTTAAGCCAGGAGTTATTCAAGGATTGGTCAGTAAAAGGTATTAAGGCAGTGTTATACGATAATAGACAACAATGAATGACAGACTTTCCAAACATTAAAAGAAAAATGTTCCCTTGCCAACGGATTTATTTAGGTATATACAATTTAGAGATTACTACAACAAAAGAATTGAAAATGGAGAACTCACAAGAATGTAATCCGTTATAAGATAAATGATAAATGCTTATAGACCAAATAGTAACTGCGTTAAAATCATTTCTATGTTGTATGAAAGAATTATCGAATGTAGGAGCAACTCAACATTATATTTGAAATCAACGTGATAAAAGGAACTAATAATGGAAAATCCATCAGATGTATGGTACAATATGTGTTAAACCCAACATACTTCCGCAAGTTCACAACAATTGAGTGTGTTTAACTGGAAGAATTTGGTGCGTTTCTTTATTACACCTAAGATTAGCAGTAAAACATCATCACACCCACGTTTTTTGGAGTTCTGAAAATAAAGGTCATTTTGGGAGGATGTACATTTAGTTTTGAGTAATGTACTTGGCTATAAGATTCCTTTCTTATGTACTGTCTTGTAATTGGGCCATATTTCACTTGTAACAGTACAGAGGGACAGAAACTGGTATAAACCCGATTGTCCTAAACAGCAACAATAGTTTGAGGTCATACATGAAATAAGGGAAATGGAAAGGTTGAACTAGGTCTGAGAAAAGGTGCCAAAAGATTGCAGAAGTGGACATTTTACTTAAATAAAGCATAAGGACATTGCAGCTTGGACTCATTAGTGGATAAAGCAGTGACTTGAAATGTATACATTTTATTTCTATTTTTGTATCACCGCCTTTCCTCTTGTTTCTCCCTTTTTTAGCGATTTATTTTATTTTTATGTTATGTTTATGGTGTTTTTTCCATATATCACTCACAAATTGAGGCGACTGTTCAGTTGTTACAATGTACTGAAAATTCAATAAAAACTTCACCAGATGCATTTATGTTTTGCGATAGTCGTTCGTAATTTCCCAATACAGAATTAACACATCCGCAAAATGTAAGTCTCACAGACAAGATATGGTATGATCAACATGAATATGAATTCATGAATACAAAAATGATTTTGTATAATTTTAATATAACTAACATTCGCTTAAAAGATTGGATGTGTTTAATGTGGTGAAAGATGTAAACTTTAAAAAGAGTAGTAGTAGTAGTAGTAGTAGTAGTTTAGCTAATTATAATAAATATACAAACATTAAACATTTTTAAACCTTATGTGATCAGTGTTAAAAACAAATGTAAGATGAGATTCAACGTTGCCCCAAAATTTCTTTCTTTGTAAAGCGTCAGCGTTAAAAGTAAGTAGTACTACTTTTGCATTTTACTCTGGTCTTATGTTATCTGCATTTCAACCTGAGCTCAGAGCTTCGTACTATGGATTTTACTTATTATTTACAAACATTACCAGTGTTAAAAAACAAAGTGCTTGTGACATTTTTGTATTAATACAGCTTTTAAAATGATATTGTATTCTCCTTGGCGACACAATATGTATAAAAATGTAAGATGAGATTCAACTTTGCACCCTGTCCTGTTTTTTTTTTTTTTGTAAAAACACCAACGTTAAAAGTAAGTAGTACTATCTTGAAGTATTTAATAATAAGTATAAGTAAGTAACCCTGGTCTCATGTTATCTGCATTTCAACCTGAGTGCTAGATTATTTTAATTGTCTTTTTTTCTATCTACAACATCTATCAATGTTGGAAAGATCTCTCTTAGGTTAGACTAGTTTCTACCTTTAACAGAGCAAGGGCCTCTAGCTTGCAGTTGTCAGCTAAGGTCAAACTCTGCTCTGCACCGCTTACACTCCACACACACACACACTCAACACACACACACACACACACACACACACACACACACACACACACACACACACACACACACTCATTTATATGTTTTATGAGGGACCAACTTTATAACCATCACTTGTGGGGGCCACCTTTTCTAAAGGTGCTAGGCGGTATGAAAAAAATCAAGTATACTCAGCATAGCTTTGTTAGCTTATACCTTCAAACATCTGAATTGATAAAGTAATGACTTCCCCATCCTATATGGGGACTTGTAAAAACTGAGTTAACATGGTTGGTTGGACCTCATTTGCATGTTATTTACATAATTCACACAAAATTCCATCGTGATTAGTGGGGACTTTGCAACAAATAAATTAAATAAAGGTTTAATTTACAGATTTAATCCATGTAGAATGAAAATATGCATAAACAGTACTTTAATAACAAAATTTGTAAATTCATCTTAGCTTAGTCGTTTATAGATAGCGTATATGTGGAGCATGAAGCGTGAAAAGTAACCATCACACATCTTAACATAGCAAAACATATGATTTATTGATATACAGTTGAAACCAGATATTTACATACACTTCAGAAAACTTATCAGTAAACTTTTATTTCTTTACTGTCATACATGAAATCAGAGTAAACTTTTTCTGTTTTAGATCTCCATTTGAGTTAATTGGTGGCCCGCAAGGGATGCATATAAAGGCACACCTCAAACACAGAGCCTCTTTCTTTGACATCATGGGAAAATTAAGAGAAATCAATCAAGACATCAGGAAAATGATTGTGGACATCTACAAGTTTGGCTCATCCTTGGGTACAATTTCCAGATGCCTGAAGGTCCCACGTTCATCTGTTCAGACAATAATATGCAAGTATAAAAAACATGGGAATGTACAACCATCATACCGCTCAGGAAGGAGACCGATTCTGAATCCCAGAGAGGAAGGTTTTTGGTGTGAAATGTGCGGAATCAATCCCAGGACAACAGCAAAGGACCTTGTGAAGATGCTAGCTGAAACTGGTAAGACCGTGTCCACAGTAAAACAAGTCCTGTACCACCATGAGCTAAAAGGTTACTCTGGGAGAAGAAAGCCATCACTTCAAAACCACCATAAAAAAGCCAGACATGTGGACAAAAATCTTAATTTCTGGAGATTCCTGTGGTCTGTGAAACAAAGATTGAACTGTTTTGGCCATAATGATAAGCGGTATATTTGGAAGAAAAGGGCGAAGCTTTGAATCCTCAGAACACCATCCCAAGTGTGAAGTATGGGGGTGGTAGTATAATGTTATGGGGTTGCTTTGCTGCATTAGGAACTGGTGCACTTCACAAAATAGATGGCCTCATGAGAAAAGAAAATGTTGTGGATATATTGAAGCAACATCTGAAGACATCAGCCAGGAAGTTAAAGCTTGAGGCAAATGGGTCTTCAAATGGACACTGACCCCAAGCATACCTCCAAATTAGTTACAAAGTGGACAACAAAGTCAAGGTATTGGAGTGGCCATCACAAAGCCCTGATCTCAATCCCATAGAACATTTGTGGTGGCACTGAAAGTCGCGAGCAAGAAGGCCTACAAACCTGACGACTTACACCAGTTCTGTCAAGAGGAGTGGGCCAAAATTCCAGCAAACTATTGTAGAAAGCTTGTGGAAGGATACCCAAAACGTTTGGCCCAAGTTGAAACAGGCAATCCTACCAAAATACTAAGAAAGTGTTCGGCGTTGGAGGTGTCGATGATGATGATGAAAAGGGGTTTAGGAGAGCGGTTGCCGTCAGTGCTGCAAATAAATACGGGGTGTTAAGCGCGTTCCGAGGACGGATGACACCACTCCAGATCCTCTGGGAAGAAAAAAAACATCACACATTACAATCACAGTCGCAAAAAAAAAAAGCATTTTAACTATTTTGGCAAATAATTAGCACATAAAAATTAGACCCACCGTTTTGCTAGTCTTTGTGTCTCACGATTTTAGGTCTATAGAGGCTCCGTGGCAGGGGCAGAGACTGTTGGTCAGCATCCCCAAATATCAATCTTTTTCTCATGTTTTCATACGAACTCCTTATTTTGTCTCTTCTGATGACATAGTCAATGGTATCAAACTGTTTCTTCAAAATCTCCCAGTCACACCATTGTATAAAGAAGACGTTTTTAAACCATTTGTTGTATTCCTCGTTAGAAACAGGGTATGGTTTTAACTTCCATTCTTCAGGACCACGGGCTGCAACTAACTTCTCCCTTTTCGCTGCATACGCTAAGGAAAATAAAATCCTCTGTAGGTCTAGTGAAGCGGTCTGCTTCCACCGATAGACACTGGCTCCAATGCTACTGTCCCATTGACAAACATACACTAGCTCAGGTAAGCCAGGTTTTTCAAGGTCTGGGCAGACAACCTCACGAAAAAGGCTCCAGTCTTTCACAGAGATTGTACAGGCTGTTTTGGCTTTGCCAGAAAGTTCGACAGCAACACTAGTGTAAACAGCTAATGTCACGTATCCTGCACTGTACGGATTGAATATCTGTATCCATTGACACCGACATATTCTAGATCAGATGTACCGCATTTCAGTCATGCTTGTAGGAAAGATCTCTGGCGAGGTCGCTTCTTTCTGGGGGCCTGGCTCAAACCGCATGTTATTCCAGTATTAGCATCGCCGTCGTCTGATGCCTCTTTTCGAGGGGCCCGTGCCAAGCCAAATAGTGTTCCAGTCTCTCCACCTCCCCATGACTCTTTTCGGGGTTAGTGTACAGAGCAAATGTAGTGGGTCCTACTATCGCTGTCTCACATTCTTCAACATCAGATGATCCTGATTGTTGTCCAAATGTGTGGATAGACATGGCTGAAAAACGATTCCTCTTGTTTTCACCAAAAGAATTAAAAAGAAAATCCACAGCTGGTTTTGTTGAAGGGTGAGGAAAAAACGAGCTAGTTAAAAACTGCAGGTAAAAGTGGGCAGCCAGCATGAAACCAAGACTTTTAAATCCTACAAGCCCGCCCCCTGCATGACGATTTAACACCCACAACAATAGCCCTCACATTTACAAGCTAACCATTGGTCTATCAGGCGTTTTTAACACCTTTACAAATGTAAATACATCATCACGTCAGGAGAGGTAACCCCACCCTACGCGAGTATGGCCGCGACGTCATCACAACTGCCGAGATGCGGCTCCCAGATTCGGCCGCTAGAGGCACAGCTGCGTGATGTGCCGCCGGTCTTTGATTTCTCACTGGTTCGGCTTATTTGAAATGACACGCTATTACTGGTATAGAGTGTTGGGGCATGGGAAAAAGGGGAGTGAACACCGGGCCAGAACGAAAGCAGGCCAGCGAGGTTCAGACACGAGCCTAGCTATGTGCATCTCCAACCTTTGGGCTAAGTCATTTCTCCCAACCTTACACAGCGATGCGTATGCGGTTTCCACGTATATGAACGTGTCATGATTTACATGCTCTGTGGATGCTTTTACAAGGTCACTGACACTTTCGTGATACATTCAGACTTGCTGCTTGGGAGATGCAGGGTCCATATGAATCTTGTCATGGTGTCAGCGTCGAGGGTCCCGAGTGTATGGCACATATTCCCCTGACATCAGCTGCATTTCCTTGGATAGCGTTGCGATATTCAGCAAAGGTAAAGGTGCGTGGCTGATTTGGCGTTTGGCCACCGTCCGCGGGTGCTGCTAGGGATCCTTTCCACCAGGTCATTACGGTGTATGCGCTTCCAGCAGGATGATCAAAGACCGCGGGCTTTATCGTTGTAGCGCCGAGGCGATTGCATCTGCTACCTGGGTTCTATGAGGTCAGACGATCCATAATACGGCTCGAGCAATGGGGCTTCGACCAAACACTTGTATGTCGGCGCAGGAAATACTTGAGTCCCACAAAATCCTCAGTGCGAGATGCGTCCAAGATGGCGAGTATCTCTCCGGACACCTCGGGTGCTCCGGCCGAGCCACAGAAGACGTTGTGGTTGTGGTTGTCCTCCCAGGTTTGCATAAGCGTCTTACAAACACCATTGCCCTTCTTCCTTGCATGGTCGATCAAGGCCCTAGCCCTGTCCGAGTGCCTCTCATAGCCTGGATGTACTCCAACTCTTCACCTGATATCATCTCGTGATGCAACAGAACATCGGCCACGTAGTTCACTCTGGCCATGTTAGCGGCCTCTATGTAGCTGAGTCTTTTTCGGGTAAGACTTTCCATGGTAAGATACTCTGTGTGAGGCCACATTCAAGATTGTTGAAGGCGGTGGATGCTTGTTTGGACATGTGTGTCTTTCATAAAGTAAAGCGGAGACCCTCTCTCTCTCTCTCTCTCTCTCTCGCTCTCTCTCTCTCTCTCGGTTCCTTACACACGTTCTGCTCACTGCTCCAAATAGTGTAAAGATACGTGATTTAATTCTTACTCAGTCCCTCATTTCAAGCGCATCTGTGGCGTGTTCTGTCGCTGTCTGCTTCAGTCTTTATACTATTGTAAGGGGGTGTGGTTAGGAAAATTCTGGAGCCGGGGTAGTTTGGAAACTTCTGGAAAAAAGGTGTGGTATGGAAGCGTTCTGGGCGTGGTAAAAAAAACAAAACAAAAAAACACTGTTGTTTTCTTTGAATTCAGTTTTATGAGGGTCGTAAATACTTAAGGAAGTACTGATCTTTTTTAAATTGACATCTTTCACCACATTAAACACTTTTTTTTTTGTCAAATGTGCTAGTTACATTAAAATTATACAAAATAAGTTTTGTATTCACAAATTCATGTTGAACATACCATATCTTGCCTGTAAGACTTACATTTTGGCGACATTGTTTTAATTCTGAATTACAGCATAGCGTCTCTAAAACATAAATGCATCCGGTGAAGTCATATAACTTCAAGTTAGAACTATTTACTTTTAACGCTGGCGTTTTACAAAGAAACATATTTGGTTCAGGTTGCATTTTGTATAAATACAAAAGCATACTTTTTGTTTTTTAATTTTTGTTTGCATCTTTCACCACATTAAACACAAACAATCTTTTAAGTCAATGTGGTTACATTTAAATGATACAAATGTATTCACAAATTAAAATTCATATGCATATGTGTGCGAACATTAGTGGCTCACATGCAGCGGCAACATGACAACATGTACTGACAACATGAACTGTGTCTGTTTGTGTGCGTGTGTTTCATGTGTATAATGGCACACAAGCACAGGAAAGTTGTAGGAGTGTGTGTATGGATGAATATTATACTTTTTTTTTTTTCTATGGCGGTCATTTTGACCGTAAACAAAAAATAAGTGTGACTAAGTTGAATAAATCACTCAAAATTCAAAGAAAGTAGTCACAATGAATGTTATGTGTTCAAATGCCATTTGTGGTTTTGTGTGATCTGTTGAAAATGTTTTTTTTACTACTTCTCACTGGTTCGCTTATTTGAATTGAAAACGCAATTTCTGGTAGAGTGTTGCTGTGGGCATGGGAAAAAGCTGGGAAAAAGGGGTATGTTGGGAAAAGGGGTGAACACCGATCCGGGCCAGAACGAAGAAGGCACAGCCAGATGAGGTGAACAGCGGAGGGTGTAGGACAGCCAGACATATGGACTAGAGCTAAGCATGCACAGACATACCGATCAACATGTACTGACAACATGAACTGTGGCTGTTTGTGTGTGTGTGTGTGTGTGTGTGTGCGTGAGTGTGTGTGAGTGTGAGTGTGTGTGTGTGTGTGTGTGTGTGTGCGTGAGTGTGGGTAGAAATGCATTGACCTTTGGGCTTAGGCCCATTCACGCTTATTACAATCACTTACTTGGCCTGTTGTAAGAGGAGCCTTACACATTCCTATTTTACAACCCTGCCTTACACACGTTCTGCTCTCTGCTCCAAAAAGTGTAAAGATACTTGATTTAATTCTTGGTCATTGGCTCATTTCAAACGCATCAGTGTTACTCAAACTTACATTCATGCTGTGTGTAGAATGAAAAACCTATCTTTCTCTGTTTCAAACGGGGAAGAAACCCTTTTATGCTCAAAATTTAACGCTACACCCCTCTTCTCTCACTGGATCATTTCAAACACATCCGGATATTTCATCTCTAGCGCTCATTGGATCATTTAAATGAAACATTTTTCTACTTCCTGTAGCGCCCTCATTGCAGCACTTAACACACGTCATTTCCGGGACCACGCCTTCCTTCTAGAAGCTTCCAGAACAGACCAGTCACCACACACCTGGAAGGCATCAATCACTTTCTGACAGGTGCGGTGACCTCTTGACCCCCAGGTCAAAAGGTCATCCATCAAAATCCCACATACCAAAGTGACAGAAACCTCCTCCTTATATCTCTCACTCACTTTCTGTTAAACCCCCACCCACATGCTTGAAGAAACAAACAAACAAGCAAACTGAACAGGATGCAACAGAGGGGTACTGTGCAGCATTAGCCTCTTAGGCTAACAAAGAAAAATTACTGGACCGTGTCCCGGCAGCCACAACGACTCAGCTCTCCATTTGGAGCGAGCAGACTACTGTTGTGTGATCTGCCACAGCTTGAAAATGGATTGCATGTGCCATTAATTATTTAATGTCCATTACAAACAAATAACCATTAAATATTCATATCTGTGCTACTACAATAGTTATCCTTACCGGCCCACTTTTGTCCCAGACACAGACTACCGTCATTGTGTTATGCATAGGTGTATCAGTTGCATCGCAGTCAAATTGGTAACCAGCATGGTTTCAAAGAGATGCGCTATGGGACTCACAAACATGGGGACAGTCTGATCAGTAGATCTCATCTTACAGCTTGATTCTCAAAGTAATCATTTTATTTTTTGATTGAACGCACTGAGAATGTTTTTTTTTTCTTCAGTTGTTGAAATATTTTAAGAACCGAACTGGTGTTCAGGCCTTTGTTTCAAAACACAATAGAGGTGAACGTGATTATGTCTTGCTTCTCTTCTAGATATTTATAGAGCATAGTAAGCCTGAAATCATGGTGTTGCATCACAAAGGAAAACACAGCCACAAAACAAAACAGCCAGTAAGAGCAAAGCCCTCTGAAAGTTGGCAGTGCATAGCATTTTTGTGACACATGGTGAATATGTCACCAGTGTTTTGCAGCCTCACATACGTGAGATTATGTTTGAACTGTGTAATGAACATCAGACGTATCTCTATTTTACAGTGTTCTTGATTATGCAGTATGTGTGTTATCCATCTTTATGTGGCAGCAGTTTTGAGAGTCTTGAAAACATGAATCACACACATATATACCAATCACTCAGGGGGGCCATCCAGTAAAGATAGATAGACCAAATGTATCTATTTTGGATATCTCATTGTCTCTCTGTGGTCCTTACAGCATTATTTTGTAGTCCCAGAAATCTTAGTATAAACAACGCATATGCACAAATACCATGAATATGCCATTTCACACAAACTGGTATTTATAAAAGAATCCTGTGTGGTGAGACTCTGTGCACCTCGCGCATACTTCAGACCAGGTGTGAAATAAGGTGAGAGATGAGATTAAATGTAAAGTAAGAGGCATAGTCTTGTAATAAAACGTTGTTTGATGAAGCAGTAGAAGGCGATTTGGCCTGGGCGGGGGAAGCACAGTGCCCGGCTCAGCCTGCTGGGGAAGCCGCTCATATACCCTTATTGTGGGGTCACTTAGTTTTACTCACAGTTTAGTAATATTCAGCGCTGTGCAAACTGCTCCAAATTCTAAACGGCAAGTTCATTGGGTACCCAGCAATACACCCGCCAAGTAGATTGGATAAACAGTTTTCAAGGTATTTAAAAGACAACACACACACACACACACGCACGCACACACACACACACACACACACACACACACACACACACACACACACACACACACACACACACACACACACACACACACACACACACACACAGTTGCTGGCTTTCATAGATAGAATATCTGAGTTTTATGCATCTGTCCCCTGGTTTCTTCATCTCCCTGCTGACTCTGTTGCAGCATTTGTAAGTAGCATCTGGCGGTAGTATCTGATTTGGATATTTCTTGGATATGTTTTGTATATTTTCTTGTAAAATTGTAAATGATATTGTACTGTTATACTGTATACTTTATACTTAACAGTATTTTTTTATATTTCTTACTGTCCTTTCTGTTTTTATTCTTTATTATTTAAGTGAGTGTTGTACTTTGAGAGCAAAGATTAACCGCAGGTCAAATTCCTTGTTTGTTTACCCAAACCCGGCCAGTAAAGCTGATGCTGATTCTGATTCTGATCTGGGTTGTCTGCATCAGAACAATACAGATAGTTTGGTAGGCACAACAATTATATCAAAATAACCAGCTTTTGTCTAAACTTTCACTCACTCATACTGTTCCTTTCACAGTAGATCATCTCTTGTTGTTGTAAACTAGAGACGTCCGTGCACTTTCCATGCAGATTCTTGAGCAATGGCTCTGCTTTTCAAAGAGCAGTACACCATTGTTTATTACAGCAGACACCCATTTACAGTCTCCAAACAAAGTTAAAGATGATTGTTTAGCTGCCATCTTGTAAGCTTCTCTATCAACAGCTTGGTTTGAGAGTTTGCTGTATGTGAATTTACTTTCAGCTGAAAGTTAATGATGCAGCAAATTTTCAGGAAGAAGAAAAATGTTTCAGTACACACCATTTGCCTCGTGAGTGGCGCTATGTGCAGATTATGCACAATTCCCTCACAAATGTTTGAATTACATTTTTGTATCCTTCCTTTAACTGCGTTTGTTGCCTTAGTGGAGCACTGAGATTGAATTGGTAGGTCAAGGCTGACATGGAGCATTTTGTAAACAGATGTGTCTTTTTTTTCGCCTGGTGCAGCTGTTTACTGTCCTGTGTGCCAAGTCCACCAGCAGCTTGTGGTGCGACTAGAACTGGTTCTCATACAGACTTTCCTGTTTGAAACTTGGGAACCGATTCTGAATTGTGTTTTCTTTTGGAATATGATTCTGCTGAGTTGGAAAATTATCCTTTTGTGCTGTTTGTCACTGTGCCAAGTCGAACAGTTTCAAGTGCCGCTATTATTAAATGCAGATGACAGATACCTCTGAACTATTTGGCAAGGCTAATTGTACACATCATGTGTTTTTTCCCTTCGTGAATGATCAGGACGATTGTGATATACATTGATGTGACATATTATAACATACTATATATATATATACTGTATATACTATATATATATACTGTGTATGTGTATATATATATATATATATATATATATATATATATATATACTGTATATCTAATACTGTATGTGTATATATATATATATTTATATATATATATACTGTATATTTATATATTATATTTTTTATATCAAAAGTCTCACATACTTGCTTTGCATTGTTTCTCATGTTTCAACTGTTGAGCTAATGACACCAGACAGTGAAAATAGAATGTGTCATAAGGCTGCTTTCTATTTCCAGAGTAGATTTGTAGTCTGTTCTGAACATAAAACAGGCTAGAACACAGATGGGCAAAGATGGTCTACACTAACCAGACAAAAGGCTGTAGGGATCTCTGTTCCTGTGTCATTTTGAGAGAAAAAAAAAAAGACAAAACAAAAGTTGGGCCTAATTTATGATAATGTGCATTCCCTGAATTCTTGCAAAGCAGGGGAGATTTCTTCAAGACTAATGTTGTAGGGACTATAGATATGTATGCAGCGACATGCAGGCTGGGATATAGCACCATGTAGGAAATTGATAACGTTGTCATTGTTGAGGAGAGTGAAGAGAAAGCAAACGGGATGAGAACGACTGGGTGTTTTAAACACCACCGTTAGGCAGCCTCCAGTGAGGGCAGCTTTCTGTTCTCTCCCTCTTTCTTTCCGTTCCCAGTGCTTCTTGGCAGGCACAGACAGCAGGAATGTGAGGTTGCTCTGTGCTCCTCTTTGCGGTGTTGCTGGGGTGTGAGCGCCTGGTCCTGAGCTGCTGCTGGTCGTTTAGCTTAGGCTAGGATGGGCTGGACTGCACTGCACTACACTGTAATGCAATGCACTGGCGGGATTGGTTGTTTCTGCAGCAACGGGAGAGGAAAGAGCCGCTCCCTGGCGCCCCAGCAAGGCATGGCCGCCCTTCCTGTATTGAGGCGCTGATGGCTACCAGATGGCGGGTGAAGGGAGAGGAGGAGGGGTCTACAATCTCCCCTCTTTTTGTTCTATTTATCCTTTCTGCCTTTTATATAGTTTGCGTTTTGCTTGTATCCTTCTCTTTTCTCTTGCAAAATCTTAATTTCTTCTTTACCTCATCTTTATCTGTCTCTGCCCTTTTGCGTCCACAGCTATTTGTTCTCTTGAAAATGGAGGATGAAAAGAGGTGATGGTGAACCTGATGTTGCTGGCGTCACAGCTAGGTACCATGATGGGTTTCTCTAGGTGTTACATACCCTGGAGACACAAAAGATGACTCACTTGTGATCACGACTCACTGAAGAATTAAAGTATACTTTTTAAAAAGCCTATTCATGACGACCTACTCTCTTTAAAAGTAACATTTTAACATTAGGCTTTATTGTCACTATAGGAGGTCTGCACACACCCTGTTAAGCAGGAGCTGAGGTGGATGTGTGGTGCTTGATGGGCTTCAGCCAAGAACTCATGAGAACTGAGCTGGGTGACCAGTTGGCTCACTCTGAAAGCCTACTCCTCACCACAGGAGGCCCTCTAAACTCACTCGCAAAAGGAGACCACTATCACCTCTTTAGCAGAGTCTCCAGGGATACGCTACATGGTCACATATGATTTACGCACCTTGGTAGTGGGAATTAGCTCCTAATTGTCTTGTTTGGATTGAGGTTGACCTGTTTGTGCTCTTATACGGCCTCTCCCTCAACTAGGTTTAAAGGGACATCAGATAAATTGCATGCTAATATTAAATTGCAACTTTTTAGCCCATAAGAGGACTCTGAGAATAATTTTGACTTAGAGATGAAAAAATAAGCAATTACTGTTAAGGTAGTTTGTCTCATGAAGCAGGGTTAAGGTAAGATCCACCTTTA
This sequence comes from Perca fluviatilis, assembly GCF_010015445.1. Classification (NCBI taxonomy): domain Eukaryota; kingdom Metazoa; phylum Chordata; class Actinopteri; order Perciformes; family Percidae; genus Perca; species Perca fluviatilis. The sequence goes on from NC_053112.1 coordinate 32,337,166, forward strand.
TTAAACCCCCGTGGGGATATTCGGATTGTTGCAGCAGTACAACAGAAACAACAGGAATAAATACAGCGAAGTATAGAAAGTAACAGAAATAAATAAATAGAGGTTACTATTACTAGGTAAGCTGGATATGGGAATATAATAATATATTTTCACTGATCTGATGATTTTATTCTCTATTAATCCATTAATTGTTTGATCTATGTTAGAAAATAGTAAGAAAATTGTCAGTCACAGTTTCCCTGAGTTGACATCTTCAACTGTCTCATTTGTAAGAAAAACTAGAATGTATTTATATCTGGGATAGAGCCGAAGCTGTAGCCAATAAATTTTTGCCACTGAGTGACTTGAACATCCAATTGATTATTAAAATAGTTGTTGATCCTGTTGATTGACTACTCTCTTCAGCTCTAAAATTAGATTAATCTGTAAAGCCTTATTGGATTGTTAGGAATCTTTTCACCAGCAGTGATACTTAACATCACAAGTTACGTTTGACTCAATGTTATCAGTGTAAAATTGCTTCAGGGCTACGAATCGTGGACTGGAAAAAATATTGGCTAATGTGAAGGTTATGATCAAGTTAGTCTGACAAATAGAAGCTATTGCTGCCAGATGACTTGTGACTTGTGGTCTTTAAAAAACTTCCCTCTTTGTGGGGTAGTCTACTTTTTAGATGGGGAATTTTTTTTTTTACAAATGTGAGATATCAACAACAAAAACTTCCCACTGTGTCAAAAGTACTAGTTGTTAGCCAGAATGATATAGCAGATGCAAGATGCAGGACACGAAATGATTCCCTAAAGGGTTGTACAGATAATTTCCAAGCCGACTTTCCCAGGAAACTGTTATTTGGATTCCTGTTGTATTCCTTAGAGAAGTTTAGTGCTTCAAGATATTGGATGATTCATGATCAGGTTTTGAGGGTTAATCTTTTGAAGGTAGAAATATGTCGACAGTGTCTGTTCACATTTAACTCCAAAGGTTCACCTGTCTTTTTCCCACACGCACACATGCAGCTGGCACTCTAGTTATGTGGTGCTGTGTGATCTGACCCCAGCCGCTGTGTCTGCAGCCCCTTAATATAGCCCACTGCTGTCATGGTAGTTTTGCCCCTCTTCCCTTGCTCTGTGCTGTGTGTTGCACCAATATGTGTGCACGTTTGTCCCGGCCTAAACACAGGCTTAGTTAGAAAGGGGGCAGGTGTTTGGTGGTGTCAGCCTGGAGACCAAGATGCGAGAAATATTGCTACTGGCCTGTGTAATTTCCCAAGTTACTGTGACTCAGACAGGCCCTCAATAAAAAAAAAAAGATGCTGTCTGTATCTAATTGCCTTTAATTCTTTTGTTTGTCAAACATCTAATTTCGTTTTTTTTAAAACCAATTTCTTTGTGTGCTTTACAGTAGGGAATCCTCGAGTAGAAACCAAAATGGACAGAGGAAGATGGATTGTTTTTGCTATTTACTACTGGTCTTGTTGTGGCTACACCATCCCTGATTGCATTAGAGGTTACTATGGTGCTGCCCGATATCTTTAGCCTGGCCTTAAGCCAGAGGACGTGGGTTAAACTTGCACACATGTACACACAACACACACACACGCGCAATGAGAGCGACAGAGATGCAGCAGACCCCCTGCTCTCAGAGAAGTATTCGTTTCCAGCCTGATTGGAGCTAAGAGTGCAGGAGGAACCTCCTCCCATGTCCACCTACTTTCTTGGTATTTGTCTGAACTTTCCCTAGCACTCTGCTCTTCTTTTTATGCTTATTGCTGGTGTGTCTTAGAAACCTCTGGAATACCTTGACCATTTTGTCTCGCTCATGCCCAAGGCATTTGGATAACTAACTACTAACTGTTTGAAATCCAAGCAGAGTTCAAGGTTGGTAATTTGTATTAAACTTACAATTACATATTGTTAAATATAATTAATATTATAATATACCAAATTCACTTGTTTTTGGTTAGGTCATATTAGTAAATACAAGCGAAAATTAAAATCTGTAGAAAATCTTGCAGTCTGTAAATAATATTTTTTTTCTGTGGTGTAGGCATTTCTGCTCAAGATTTTTGTCTTTTGTGATCAACAGGTTTAGTTACAGGTGTTCGTTGTAACAGACACATTTGTAATTTTGATGAGAGATTTAAGGGACGGTTTTAGCTTCATGAATTATAGCCTCCTCAACATCTGTGTGACATATGATGATAACTTAATAAATAGGTACAGATTGCACTAGCTGCTCTGTAGTAAGCACCTGTAATTAGAAAAATCTGCTTTTGTATTGAAATATTTCAAGTCTCAGAGACATCCCAAACTAGACCTTGTGTTTCTTGGCTAGTTCTTATTTTTGCATGTGATTTGGTATATATATGTCACAGTGTCTGTTCTACTGGGATAGTTTTTTTCTGACCTGTACTCCTTGGCTGGACTGCAGTGTTTGACTGCGTACAGGCCAAGAGCAGCTGAAAGGAGAATTGTTTAAGCCCTCGTCAGTGGTCAAGGAAAGGCGTGATCATGTGAACCAAGTCTCGCCACGCCTAAAAGAATGTGTTGAATTCTAACGATGCTGCTTTGACATGTAGCATTGACTCAAGAGCAAGAGCTTTAGATTGGGAGGGCAGAAGAAGCAAAAGGCAGAGAGAGAGAGAAGGTAATCAGAAGAAAGAATGCAATGGATAAATGTGTTGAGGTTGTGGAGGAGCAAAGCACGCACACATTTTGACCTCCTTCTTATCGGGAAAAGCGGTATTCATTAAAACTGAAAGACCAAGACGACCGAGAGAACTGTGCAAGCCGGGAAATGTATGATAAACTTATGTTTTGGGGAGTAACTTGCGTATCCTGCAGTCAGATGAGCCAGTCTTTATCTCTAGTACAGCTTTAGTTCTCATGGCTGAGAGTGAGCTACCATCTGCACTCACAAACTGTCCGCAGAGTATGCAGATTGAATAGGGCGACTGTATGAACAAGGGTAATTAAGACACACATTTGAGTCTAGGAATCATCATCGGCAAAGATTCCCATTAGTTATATAAAGGAGCCACAGTAATAAGTAACACTGAGTTTCTGTCAGTAGGTTTCTTTATTAGAGCAGCAGTTAAACATAAAGACAGTCAGATACTTATGCGCATCTTGGGCTGATGTGCCATTTTGATTAGAGATCATTGGATTTGTTATTTTTTATTTTCATGCATCAATGTGACAGGAATATCCTTTTAATTTTCTTTGAAGTGAGCAAAGGAAACAGTTTTAAAAAGCTGAAGAAACTTATTTATGTACATTTATTGGCAGGTTTACAAAATTAACAAAGACTGGACCTAGAGGTTTTAAGCACGATGCACATAATGGATGCACAACCTCCATTTCTCCATGTGCTAAGCTTAATGTTGTTTCTCTCCTAGTCTGTAGGGTAATAGATATTGATTGGTGACCTGGATTTTACCCATGACACCCACAAAGCCAATGTCGGTGCATTTTCACCACACACTCGGAGGAGCAATACACCACTATAAATTACAAGACACTTAAGTAATAGAGCAAATGTTGCCACGATGGTAATTTGGGCTTTGGTGATCTTTAGCCCACTGGCTACATTTTTATTCCTGTCATGAAGACACCGTTTGATTCTGATTTGTATTGTATTGCTGTATACACTACTACCAAGGATTATTAGGAACACCTGTTAAATTTCTCATTAATGCAATTTATCTAATCAACCAATCACATTGCAGCTTGCTTCAAATTGCATTTAGGGGTGTGGTCCGGTCTGGGCAATCTCCTGAACTCCAAACTGGATATCTCAGAATGGGAAAGAAGGTGATCTAAAACCTTTGAGGTGTTGGCATGGTTGTTAGTGCCAAGACCGGGCTGGTCTAGAGTATTACACAATCTGCTCAGTTACTGGGATTTTCACACACAACCATTTTTAGGGGTTTACAAAGAATGGTCTGAAAAGGAAAAACATCCAGTAAGCTGCAGTCCCTCTTAATACATGTGGCA